>NC_142840.1:13030303-13333333 GCF_061612785.1 Hesperophylax consimilis | reverse complement strand
GTGAACTGGAGTAAGTCGAAAGGAAAGAGGAACGTTGTGGAGTTCCCTGCTATTCAGATCTAGTTACTCAACATAGCTGAAGCGAGTAACGTTTCCGTTATGAATTATTGTGCTCACCTATGCTATATTGAGAGTAGGTAAGTTTTGCTCTGTAATCTTTATCCACGGACTTTTTTCTGTTTTGTGCTTGGAGTTAAATGAATGTTGTAGACTACTTCTACACGTGATTCAATTCGTAAAATGTATTACGTATTTTCATTATCTTTTTAAATATTTATTGGAACTACAAAATGAAATAATTACTTGAGTTGGGTCATGTGAAGAGCCGATGTAACGGAAGTATATATAAATTTAAATTAATTAAAGAGCGCGTGGTATGAAGAATTGTGACCATGTTAGTGGTCCTTCCTATCTACTAGTACCTACCCCTGCGTCAAAATTGCATTACTGTAAGCTAGTGGATTATTGCTTCAACAAAAAATATTAAAAAAATTAAAAAATACAACAATTCATACAAAACTTCATGCCAAAGTTCGCCATCCCTTGTAGAGGCTGTAATCCTATGACGAATGATGCCATTCGTGAGTTGATGCGTGAGAAGAGTAATAACTGCAATTACTTTTTGTTTGTCTCTCCTCCGGATATCTTCCCTTACAAATTGTTCCATTTCTCCACGATATTCAAAGGGTAAAAAAATACCCGATCGTCTTGCCAGATACTAAACTCGACGAAGAGCCGCACTGCCCGGGTATGATTCATCGTTAACATTCTCCAAGGCCCGCGAACATACTCGTAGAATGGACCGCAAATGTCCGATTCGCTTCATTATCTGGACAAAAATCACATAATAGTGATAAAACGTAAAAAATAATACATTTACTTGAAGAAAATTGCCAAACCAGAAGTGTACAAAGATAGTCAAATATCACGAATTCGTACATAAAATTTATGTTAGAAAAATCACGTAACCAGGAATGGCAGACTGCAAACACTTCATATTTTAATCGCGGCATTTGTGCTTCTGAAACAACTGCTCGCAAATTCTATGAAGGCAAGTTTTTTTTACTTATTAAAATACACCCTTGTAGTACAGCGAACAAAATGCTTAACATAATTTTACATTAAGGCGATGCCATACGTAGTAATGCAAAATCATGTGTTTTTGGTTTGAAAATTTGGTCGCCTAGAAATGTTTCAGATGCTTTAATTAAATACTGCGAGTAGAATACATCTTTGCCTTTGAAATAATCGAGTATTTTTTCGTAAAAAGTAAGTCTTTTGAAAAAATAATGTATAAGGCCTATGAAAACTGCTTTAAAGTTCAAAATCTCCTACTTACGAACCCATTTTCGGTTATAATTTTATTGTATAATGTGGCAAATTAAGTTATTTACAAAATGATTGAAAAAAAAAATTTATGTTTGAACATCCACAAAATAAAATAAAGGGCACTTTTTGGCCATGTTTTTTTCTTGCATAAATCAAAACAGGCGGATGGTGTTAAGCGGGAATTTAAACCTTATCGCCATCTACGTAAGGGTTGTTATTAATAGCGGCTCAATTTAAAATATTACACGACGTAGTGCATCGCCTTAAGTAGACTAAAAAAAAATATTGCTCAGGTTTGGGTATGAAACAATTTTATTTATTAGTGCACAAATTAAATTGTATACGAACATCGAAATAATCATGCTTATCCATGTAAAAAAATGTTAGCGACTTCAAACTTGCTAAAAAATGTGTGTTAGATAATGTTCAAGAGGTTCCATGATAACTCAACACAGTGACAACTCAACACACTTTTAAAAAGTGCTATAAAGTCATTAAAAACGATGAAAAAAAAATTATACCTAACCTACTTAACCCAGTTATAAAAGTTTTGTTTCATCACTTTCCATGACTTTATATAACTTTTTAAAGATGTGATGAATTATCATTTTGATGAGTTATCCGGTCACCGTTCAAAATTATTAATATCAACGTTGTTGAAAACGTTTTCTATTTTATTTTCACTAATGTTTTTGGCCAGCTAAAGTTGCGATTAAAACCTCTGTGCGGGGGCCATGAAAACGAATTCCTAGACACTTTTGATCGGATACTAAGGTCGTGTTCCCGGCCAGGTGTTATAACGTACCGATATAAAGGGTGCTTTTGGAATGTATCCGATTTAATATCTTTTTTATGGCTCGTGTGACTCTATCCGCAAGATTCCATTTAAAAAGAATGAGTCTGACAATAAATGGACATATTGGTGATAATTCATAAATGAAATGGCCAGAAGTTCTGTGTTTTATTTACCCCTCAGTTTTAGTACCCGGCTTTACTCTATATTTCAACATATTCTTTTTTATTATTTATCAAGTGAAAAACAATATTGGTGGCTAGTTTTATTTTTTTACGATTATTATTTATATTTCAAAGTTCCATAGTTAGAAAGTTTGAGCTGTTTCAGAAACTCTGCTTAAAACTAGATACCTTTAAATAACGTCGGAACCTTAACGACGTAAATGTAATATTCGTGGACACAAATATGCGACGCTTGGCCTTGTGTATTGGACAGATCTAGGATTGAATTTTCCCTAGCAAATCTTTAAAATAAAGTGGGAAGATTAATGACGTAAGTGATGAAGTCGTGTAAAAACTATATTCGACCTATGGTCGAATTTGCCTTAGCAGGCCCTTTATTCCATAAATACCTACTTTACACCATACTAGCAATCCCCGGCTTTTTTCGGGCTTTTCCCAGAGTTTTTCGAAATTACGTAGACAGTTACCTTCCTCTTGCTTTGAAGTTCAGGTATGCAAAGATTTCATCAATCTCGGAATAAAACTGTAGATTTGTATTAAAATAAAATCCACGCCACCATATAAACTCTCCTTTGTATGTTTTATAAAACTAATATGAAAAAAAAAATTAAATCACGTACAAGAAAGGTTTTTTGTATTCGTCACAGTTATTTTATAGTGAAAGTAAAATGATGTCAGTAAGGTAGTATTATTACTATGTAATAATGATAATAATATTATTATATAGTAATAATACAGGCTTCCTGTAAATTTTTCAACAACATTGATATTGCTAAAAGATAACAAAATGTGCGCAACACTAGATTGGGTTCTTCTTTAATGGATCAGCCGGTGAATATCAGAACATCCTTTGGGCAAGGGATTTTTTTTATATAGATCCGTTGCTTCATAATATGCTGAGTGAAACAATAAAAACTATAGGTTCGTTAAATTTATTCAAGAAAATGTTTAAAAATTCAATACTACCTGAGAGTGGTGATTTTGGATTACCCATATCGAGGCTTTTGTCATAAATCACATTAGTAACCCCATATTCGATCTAAGCCATCTATGTATGTATTTTGTACTTTACTTATTTGACTAAATATAATTGTAAAGCTTCTCATCTCGACACGGGAATTCCCTGGTGAGATGAGCAGAGGAGGAAAAAATAAATAAATAGATGGATTATTTACTACTGAAGGTGTTCATAACTTGGTATTCAATATTTAATTGAATAAATAGATAGATTATTTATTACTGGGGGTGTTCATAACTTCGTATTAAATATTTAATTAAATAAATAGATAGATTATTTATTACTGAAGGTGTTCATAACTCTGTATTCAATATTTAATTGAATAAATATTGGTGATTTTTTACTACAGAAGATGTTCATAACTTTGTATTTAATATTTATTTTAATAAATTGATGGATTATTTATTACAGAAGGTGTTCATAACTTTCTATTCAATATTTATTTGAATAAATAAATAGATTATTTACTACAGAAGGTGTTCATAACTTTGTATTCAATATGTAATTGAATCTTTAGGTATCATCTACCCTTTCATAGAACAATAACATGTTTCGGGTAGAAACGTACGTTAATTATAACTAAGCCAATTACTACAGCCCAGATTCCTCATTGTTTTACTAAAATATTGTGTTCAAGTTAGTATTTCAAACTATATTGTTTTTTAACTAATTTGTCGGATTCAGATATTCAGTTTCTATAAAGAAACATGAATCTGTAAAAATTACAAAGTAATTCAACAGCATGAAAGTTATTGAAATTTATGACAATTTGGAATTACGGTATATGTACAGATATACACAATGAACGCATTGAATTATTCAAGGTATATAATACCTAAATGTTAATCCTAATTATAATAATTTTTACCTACCTAAAAATACAATAAAATACATAAAAAGTTTTTTTTTTAATTTACGGATTATTTGTATATTTTATTTGATTATTTGTACGAAACGTGATTTGAAACCGTTTTTGTTCAGATACAGCTATTATTTTATATACGTATATCGCACAAGAGCCATGCTACTCGAAGACAGTGGAAATAAATATTGAGAGAGGAATGAGATGGAGAATGAGCTTATTCAAAACTGGTAACTAAGCCTATAGTAAGCAATGTTTACATTATGAATATTTGTCTCTCATCAGGGTGATTCTGATAATCTATAATATCTTCTGATTCTGAGAGTCGTTATTACATGTATATTATAATTCCACTTATAATAAACCTACGTAAATTATGTTTTTAATTAAACTGTACAAAGGCCATTATAATTCTATATAAACTTATCTTAAAAGCTGACAATAAAAAATAAAGGTCATCCCGCATTTATTTGTATCTTTTGCCGATAAGCCCATTCGGAAGTAACAAGAAAAGCAACACATTTTTCGTCCAAATAAATTAAAAATACATTGTTCCACCTTGCCAAATGAACGGTTTTATTTTCCGCCAAGGAATGCGTTATGACCAACATAAAAATAGCGAACAAAAGTGGAGCGATAGTTTGAACTACATACCTCATAAACGGTTGTCTTTGCAAACCGCTTTGCTAGTTAGGCGAGGGGGACGTAAAACCATCGTTTGGGAATATAGGGACCATAACGTTAATTTATACTCGTCCACACGTTCGCCCGAGAGGCTTCAGGGTTCCTGAGCTCGGGGGCTCAGTAGTTGGTAGTTGGTAGTTGCTAGTTGCTAGTTGCTAGTTGCTAGTTGCTAGTTGCTAGTTGCGAGCTGCAAGTTGGTACTCGTGCCACGGGAGGAAATGGGAAAGTATCTCCTACCAGACCTATTAGATTCTGCTACGCCTAGACTGACCGTAGTTCATGTTTTTAATGGGACAGTGGAACTTTAAAAATCCCGCTTTATTCTATTTTTGATAAACACAAAATAAATTTTCAAAATATTAGTCGGGATATTTAAGTACCTACTGAATTAATATATCGTAGCTATTCAACTAATTTGAATACACATTCACATGTCATTATTATTTGTCGAGATGACTAAAGTTATGTATTTTATTTTGATCTCTTTCTATAAAATATGAAATTTGAACTTTATCGTATTGGAAAATTTATGGTTATCGTCTTAACATATTTATAATATTTTAAAATTTTTATGTTATTATTCATCAAATTTAAACGTAAATTTTCGGGTTCTATGAAAGTCCTATTCAAGTTCTGTTATTATATCACTATAGGCCAGTTGCTTGACAGAACTGAAATAATAACAGAACTTTCCCAAAATTTGAAAATTGGCTTTGAAATTTGAAGAATTGTTCAAATTCTTTGAAAAAAACCTGTCCTTAGAGCTAGCATACAACTTACGCGAAGCGTGACATTTTAGTTCTACAACTACGAAATCGAAAGAACTACTACTGACGTACTTTGAGATTTCTATAGCGTCTATATATATAATGTAAAGTCATTGCTTTCACTGGAATATTTTCAATATTTTCAGAGTAGACTTTTACGGCCTTACTAAAGAACGTGGTTTAAATATTACGCGGCCCGTAAGGTCAGAACAGTAAAAAGCTTCACTTATTACCATGGCGTTGTCTGGTTAAAACGGTCTTAAACCAAGCTCGAGGGCGGCTTTACCACACAACGCGAACGAATTTATGTTGAACAGGCGTGTAAGAATCTGATTATTAAAAACTAAAGAATATCCATTATTTTAATCACTCTCTTGCAAGTAGCAAGTATTAAATTTTGTTAGATATTCAGTTTAAATCATAGGGAAATAGTATAACAGTACATAAGTATTAATAAAACACAACATCATTTTTTAAAGTTAGGTTAGATTAGGATTTGCTTTTGCTTAATATATATTTATTTTTTCACTTCCCCTAGTCCCATTTCCGCAACGAGGAATGATGGCCATCCCAGTTTTAGGGTGGTCAGTAGTCAGTAGGTAGGAGGTAGTGGATGGAATAGGGCTTAGTGATCGTTATTCCACCCTCGCCCGGTGATGTGTGGTTTCCTTTTCAAGAAAAATGGGTTCGGCGCGAGAAACAGAAGGATCGACAAAGTTTTAATTTGGAATAGGGTGTAGCGTCGCAAATCTAAGGGTTTAATGATCTATTAATCCTTTGCTTTAATTGTTCAGTATTGAGTTTTGGTACGTAGTAAAGGGACGTAGGCGTTCCGTAGGATACTAGTTTAAACCTTTCACTCTTGATAATTGCTTTGCACCTATAAAAAAATATGGCTTGATTATAGTCCGTGGTGTTACTATTAAAAATTTATTTGATAATTATTTTATAAAAGTTTTTTCACAGGTAGAAATCACTTTTTCTGTGTACATAATTATATATATATATTTTTTTTAATTAGTTTGATTTCCACTTTATTTAAGTATAATATGTAAACCATCCGGTATTGATTAGACCTGAACCGTCTTCAGTGCCTAAGTTTTATAAAACCGCGATGAAGGTTCAGGTAGAATCTAAACCGTTTGGTTTATATATTATACTCAAATAAAGTGTTAATCAAATGAAGTTATTTTATTCTTATTATAACCGCTTGTATTCTACTTCGATAAATATAAAGTGAATAATAGATTTTCTTCTCTTATTTTTACAGTGGCGTATATAAAAGCTGCATAGAACTTATTGTGAAAATATCCTAGAAATTCTGGCGAGAAAAATCAATTCGTATTTGGCGTTGATTTTTTTTTATGAAACAAACATCATTAAAGACTTCTTGTATTTCATGTTTCTACGTACATTATTACACGTGTTATCGACAATTCACGAAAAAAGTATTATTATATACCTTCCTTTCGAAGCAGAAATATTCTTTAGAAATGCTATTATTTTCTTTTTGTAAAAAATGAGATTCAAATTAGAACGTTTCGTTGTTTTTCACGTGAAACACCCACTCTTCCAAGATAAAACGTAATCAGAAAACTTGCACAATCACTTTACGTTCGTCTTCACGTTATTATCTCTGCTTCCGGACTAAAATTTGAGAACTCAAATAAAACCACAGGTATTCTAGGCAGGTATACCTAGCCTAACCTCCCTACCTAAAAAACCTGCCCAAACCCTTTAGGACCCAGTGTTAATTCAAATTTACACCAACTTTGTGTTTTTTCTCGTAACTAAAGCCATTAACCTAACCCCCTTTTTGGGAAGTTTCAATGCGAAATAATAATAAACATTCACAAGAGTTACATTACAAAATACAGAAAAACGAAAATATAAATAACATAAAACGTAATTTGCCAATATTCAACCGATCAAAGTCAATATTAATAAATAAAAAAATTACGAAATTCATGTTAATAATAATGTATAAACAAGATGGAAATAGTACGCGCAACATGGAAGTTTACTTAGTTTAAATTGATACATTAAATATTTTATTGGAAATGCTGAATAAACGTTGTATTGAGTAATACAAACCACTGTTGGAACGAGATACACATAATAATATGTCAAATGTTAATGTCTCTGTAGTCGTTAGTTTACATGTACATGTAGATTGATTAAAAGATGCAGTGGTTGAGAACAATCGAATTTAAAGTTTATAAAATTTAATAAAGAGTTTAGCTCGATAACTTTAAGTATAAAGGCATGTTAAATTTTAAATTTCCTTTGGATTCTTTCTACATTATGAATATGAATTTGGTAGAGGGCGACCACAATATTAAATTATGTTCTATTGGGCTTCTAACTAGGGAAAAGTGGGTTTTCCAATAAGTGGTGTTATTTTGATATTCAATCGTAAAAGATCAATGGTTTCGTTGCTTGTATGGCACGTAACGCCGTCTTGTTGAAAGTAAACGCTGTCCAGATTAATACCAACCAATTCCGGCCATAAAAAATCATTAATCATCTCTCGAAAGCACAATCCATTCACAGTAACTGTTGCTCCAGCCTCATTTTCAAAAAAGTAAGGTCCAATGACTCCACCGGATCATAAACCGCACCATACAGTCACACGTTGAGGATAAAGAGGCTTTTCAACAATAACTCTTGGGTTTTTCGAGCCCCAGATGCGACAATTTTGTTTGTTGACGAAGCCACCGAGGTGGAAATGGGCCTCATCACTCAAGATGATTTTTCGATGGAATTCCGGATCATTTTCACACATTTCAAGGACCCAATCAGCAAAGACACGACGTTGTTGATGATTGGTCGCCTTAAGTTCTTGTGTTAACTGAACTTTATAAGCCTTAAGACACATTTTTTTATGCAAAATACGGTGTAATGATGTTTGTGGAATGCCTAATTCCAAAGAACGACGTGGAATGGACAAACCTGGCTTTTCTTCAACACTTTCGGCTACAGCAGCAATATTCTCGGCTGTTCTTGAGCGACGTGCACGGGTTTTATTCTTCACATCACTAAGTTGTCCCAACAGCTCGAATTTTTCCACCAATTTCTGTATTGCGGTCCGACAAGGTGCTTCACGACGACCCAAAAATGTTCGAGTTTTACGATCCGTCTCTGCCAAATTTTCACAATTTTTAAAGTGAATTTTAATAATTTTAATGCGTTGTTGAAGCGTGTATCATTCCATTTTTACTAATGGCGTAGTTTCTACTTGTCAAATATCTAAAAATGACAGCTTCAAAAGTAACATCTACCGAAATAGCGGGCTATTCAAAATAACATATCTTATTGGAAAACCCTTTATAAAGGCATGTTAAATTTTAAATTCCCTATGAATTCTTTCTACATTATGAATATGAATTTGGTAGAGGGCTACCACAATATGGAATTGTGTTCTATTGGGCTTCTAACTAAGGGATAAGTATAACAGTTTTATGATTTGAAGTTTTTAATAATTCCTAATTTGTCATACCCTGATTCACAATTTGTTGAATGTGGGCCGTGAAATTTACTCGGAGAAAAATAAGTATTGTTGATCTATTAAAATCCGGTTAAAACGGGATTGCAGGCGGTTTCCTGTTAAACTTTTAGTTAATTCCTAATAAATCGAAACAAGTGTTCATGCATTTGTTCTGATAATATACAATGACGAAATCCGAAAATATTAGTTTTTTAACGTGTGTTCCGACATCGCAATAACACATTGGTGTTTTACTGAAATCAAGAAACCCATCAATTTATGCGTTAAAGGCCTGCAATCTCATGTTTAACGAGATAACGAGTAATTTAAGGAGATTCTTAATAAATTAGCAATATTTTGTATCAGTAATTTTTCTTCGTGCAGTTTTTTATCCATTATTATTTCAAGATCTCTCATTTCCATTACTCTTTCTAAATTTATTTACTTCATTGCAACCTAGCCTAACCTCTTCATTACTCCGTAAGAAACTGTCCCCACCTCTCCATCTAAGAAACTTACCTATCCCGCCCACCCCACGCCATATCAAAAACTACATCAACCCTTTGACACCCGGTGTTATCTTAAATTAACACGAACTTTGTGCTTTTTCCCCGTAACCATTGTGATTAAAATAATCGAGTTTTTGTTTTTCAATAGCTGTCAATCTTCTCAATGGCGTCTATTTTTTCATTTTAGTCTAGATTTTACAAAAAAACAAATAAGGTTTTACGAAAATAGGAACAGCTGACGCACGGCACGTCAGCATAAGACGAGTTAATAATGGTCCAGTAAATATTATTTTTTTAGTGTGATCGATCTTCGAATATTCGTGTGTGTTATTTATGTAGGTAGGTATTTATGTACCTACTTACAAATCTTACGATTACAGTAAAAAATTGGTTTAGATTTATTAAACTTGAGAAAATTAGAAACATACTTTTTTGGACGCAAGGTCTATTTTTCACAGAACTACTAGTAAACGTATTTTAGAAAAATATTTATTTGCGTGTTATTTTATTTACCTTAGTAATTAAACAAAATATGCGACGAAACCTAACACTAATCAAAGTAACTTAAATCTCAGCTATTAAATAAATCATAACAATATTATTCCAATCTTACTCAAAACTCACAACATTATAAAATTAAAAAGTCAAATAAAACGCTCTATACAAAACATAGGGAGATCAGAAATAGAAAACACACTGACAGTAAATTAAAGGCTGAATACAAAACATACGGAGATCAAATATAGAAAACACACTGACAGCAAAAAAGGCTGGATAATTATCCATAGAGAAATCAGAAATAGAAGACACACTGACAACAAATAAAAGGCTGGATACAAAATATAGGGAGATCAGAAATAGAAAACACAAGACAACAAGTAAAGACTGCAAAAAAATCACTCAACCGTACTAAAAACACACAATATTTACAACGAATTCTTTCAATTAAATTTTATTTTGTAAATTCAATCTTTAGCACGGGAGAACTCAGTGAGGGAATGATTAAATCTACTTGTAACAAAAAAAGGAAGAAAATCAAACATTTACGAGTATCATTAAACGAAATTACGAAATATAGCATGCTGTATATAAATAAAATTATGTTGTTTTTTAAATCAATGCGCACAAGAGTCCCAACTGCTCTCAACCGTCTAGAGCCAGTGGGACTATGGCAACTTTAATTGGGGTATGTTGTGAGGCTGGAGGTAGTGGGGGAGGGAAAGGAGATGGGAATGAGGAAGTTAGGAAGTATATAGCTATTCAGATCTGGTCACTAAACACGACTAAACCCATTTCAACCAACGTTACAAGTTACTTTGAATGTGCCATCAAGTAGTCTTAAATATATTTTATGTGAGGAAACAATATTGCGGGTTTTTAAGGGTTATCCAAAGTGACTTTCGTTATTTAACAAGTAAAACTGTGGCAACTGAATAAAAAGAGAAAGCCTGGAAGATCCGAGGTATGCGCGGCGAGTGACAGGACAAACATTTCCTAAATTAAATTACATCCCTCTGAGAGACCGGGATGTTTCTCTGAGAGACCGGGATGTTTCTCCAGCAACGAGTGTATTTATGTGAAAATTCTTTTAACATCGCACTGTGATTCGCCCCATAAAAGCGAAGACACTCTTGTATAGATGAGGTATTACAAGATAGACAGTGTGACAAATGCGTTCTTAATTGTGTTTACTAATACCCTAGTCCGAAAGTTAGGTAATTAGTTAATATGAAATGTTCAGATGCATTTATATGCTGCCTGCGGCGCGACGTTTTTGGTTGTTTATTGAGTTTAAATGGTTAAAAAAAATATGTGGTATAGTTTTCTCATAAAGCTTTAAAATCAACTATTTTTTATATTATAAAAATGTGTGTTTTAAATACCATATTTCTAACTTACCGAGAATTAATTTTGATAAGTACATCAAAATTGCAGAATTTTTTTTAAAATAATATATAGCAACTAATTTTCTATTCAAATCTGTTCTGATATTTTGTGGTTCTGGGGGTCAATGTCAAAATGTGAAATGAGCTATTTAAAAACATTGATTAATTTGCTTCATGTTTTAATATTTTATGAAGGGATGTTCAATTTGTGGTACACTATCTTTTGATTTGTGAATGAAATTTACATTCATACAACATACTCGGCTGGACGACAGACGGAATCCTTTACCCTTTGTCGCGGATTGGAGTAAATGGTTCAGGAGCCTGCAATGGTTCCTAATGTCCAGAGTCATCGCTCCAATCTGTTAGACCTCTGGTCTGGAGCCCCAAAATACCTGAAAAACCCTTGATGCTGTGCAGAAAAGGGAGGTCCGTTTGATAGATTCCCCTATCTCAACAGGCGGATTGAAATCTTTAGAGCACAAGCGTCAGGTAGGTATGCTGCTCTCGTTCTACCGGTATTACAATGGAATATGCTCCGATGAACTTGAGTCATTGAACCCTTCGGTACCGATACATAATCGGGAAACACGAAATACGCGCGCCCAACATTTGGGCACGGTTGACATTTGTCACATGAGAAAGGATCCCTTCTACGACTCGTTCTTGAGTTCAATCGCTGGGCTGTGGAACGATTTGCCGGCCTCTGTGTTTTCTCCCTTCTACAACATGGGTCTCTTCAAGACCCATGTTCACTCCTTCTTCTCCTCAAAAATACCATCCACACAGCATCCCCAGAGAAGACATAAGTTCTTTATGTAGATATTATTTTCCTCAGGGCCTCGCGTGTGGAGTTAATATAAAAAAAATAATCTTAATTTTTTTCTGAAAACGTATAAACTCTGTACATGATCGAAAATGCGCATAAATGAATCATTTTGTACAAAGGGTAATTTTCATTTTTGCGAATTATAAATTCAAAATGTTGCTGTATCTAGAACAAATTTTCTTCATATTAGGCTAAAATACACCACAAATTTGGTTTACAAGTAGTTGATTCGTGTGTTACAGTTTTTTTTCGTCTGACTTGTATGAAACGAAACACTGTGCGTCGCGCCGCGGTAAAACATACACCCGGATGTCATCTTGTCAACTTCCTTGTAATAACATTTTTCTGTGTGACTTTGTTAGGAAAATCAGCTATTTAAAAACGTTGACTAATTTGCTTCATGACGTAATATTTTATGAAGGGCCTTTTAATTTCTCGTACACTATCTTTTGATTTGAGAATGAAGTTTACATCCATTAATAAAAAATATGAAAAAAATAAAAAGCTACAACATGTTCAAGTAACGAAATATTTTGGGTTACTCATAGCTCTAACCTATCGTGGAACTCCCATGTTGAGAATGTAAAATCCAAAATTTCCCCGATAACCGGTGTACTCTATCGACTCCAAGGTGTGCTCCCCCCATCTCTGCTGCGTGCCACATATTATGCTATGATCCACTCCCACCTGAGTTATCTAGTTAGTATCTGGGGCACCATTAACAAAAAAAAAGTTCCGAAATACAAGCCATACAAAATAGAGCCGTACGGAATATATATAATCTACCATGGGATACACATGTCAAAGATATATACTCACAGACACAAATACTTCCTTTTACGATTCTGCCAAAGTATACATAACATCACAACTGCCATTCTACAAAAAAAATTCAACACTCCTCACACACTAACACTAAACCAGTCTTTAATTCCGACATACACCAGCACAAAACACGATCACAAAATCAAATACACTTATCTACTTACACGACTAAATTTGGAATTAACTCCTTACAGCACATTGCACAGAAGCAATATAACGCATTACCTAGTAATCTAAAACTTCCGGCAACGAACAAAAAAACATTGACAAAAGCTCTTAAAAGCTAATTCCTCAGCAGTTTTATTAATGACACACATTATTTCTTTGGAACTCCAAAATAACTTCTGTGTTTATTTATTTTAATGTATTTATGTTGTCTTGTCTAATCTAATGTTGTCTTTCCCTAAATGAGTTTTGTAAACTCACTGGGAATAAATAATACATTATAAATTTGTTATCATTTTGTAATGTATTATCTTTTAATAAATAAAAAATCTTTATATTTTTAAGAAAAAATATTCCACACTTCCCGCCCGGTGTCCGCCATACAGCCGCCCACTCGCAACATCAGACGTCGTCTTTGTATAAAAATAGATTCATTGTGTAGATTTTTTTATCTAATTATTAGAAATTGTTTTTAAAAGAAAGTCATTCCCGGGATACAAATAACTTCACAGTATTTGAAAAACTCCTGCTACCATCGTTACGAGCGGAAGATGTTGCTTTTGCAATAATGTGGGACTTGACTAGAAGAGAAATTAAGCCCACCATTAAAAAAATCAATCAGATTTGATTGGCGAAGAAAATTTCGAAGAATCTCGTATTACAATCACCATAATCATGCGATCATAATTATTTCCGGGTAGCCAATTTTAATTTGGTTTCACGCAATTTCAATATCCAGAGAGAAATTTTCCCGCTATATAATAATAATACGAATTTCCCTTTGATCAAATTTCCCACCGTTTCCCTTTCAATGCGGACTCAGTGTAGACTGTAGACTGTAGACCGTAGTTCCGCCATTTAACAACAATGGCTTTAAAAGTTTAAAGCAGGTCTGAATGAGAACACAAAACGCTAATGGAAGCTAATCATTAATATTCTGCTTTTAATTTGTCACGTCCGCGTATCGTTGCTGCGAATTAAAATTCGTCGATCAATCATCTCCCTGAGGTCAATTTTGAAAAACATTTTATTTTCCTTTTCATAAACCTGTGGGTCTTTATTTCAGAGCTAATTTCCCAGGTCAGTTAAGGTAGGCATGGTGAAATTTACTAATACCAGTAATATACCTTGTGATTAATTTATCTCCGTTACCATCTGTATTTTGCTATAAAGTAGAAATCTGAAACAGCACAAATTATTAATCGGTGATCGATTTTTCGATTTCGATCAATCGATTTTTTAATGTTATTTCATAGACATTAATTTGGGATTATAATAATGCCAACGCCACGTATGATAATTCTTTAGAAGTTTTCTTTTCGTTTCTGGGGTCAAAAGAATGTATGATCGGTTTTTCAGATTGCAATTCTTTATTATCAAGCTTCGTACGTATTCCAACTTTTATTGCGTATACTGCCATCTATCTGCAGATGGTAAAATTAAAATTCGAACATACCCCAGTTACTCCAAACACACTAATTTATTAGTGTGGAATCAAACCATTCAATGCAAAGTACCTCCTACTGATGGAATTGTGTTATTATAATATCGGTGTTCGCATATAGATGGCAGTAAACAAAAAATAAAAACGCTCCGTCCCGAAGAGAGGTCGTTCATCTTGTCATCGTTCATCGTTTACTGTGTTTTTTCATGGAGGTGTGAAAACGAATAGAACGATTTTCGATGAAGTACATTCAACCTCTCTCTCTCTCAATGGGTTGTTTTAGACAAATGTAACTTTGTCATCAAATGGCCATTCAGCGCCATTTTGTACGTTCAACCTCTCTCTCTCTCAATGGGTTGTATTAGGACGGGTTGTTTCGGAGAATTTGAACAATTCATCAAATTTCAAAGTTCATTTTCAAGTTCTGTGAAAGATTTTATCAAGTTCTGTTTTTATTTCAGTTTTGTCAAGCAACCAGCCTATAATGATATAATAACAGAACTTGAATAGGACTTTCACAGAACCCGTAAATGAATGTTGAAATTTGATGAATTGTTCAAATTCTCCGAAACAACCCGTCCAGAGAAATTCTAATGTAACTTTGTTATCATATGGCTACTCAGCGCCATTTTTTTTTTTTGACAGTTGAAAGATCCCCGTTAAATTCCGATTCAAAGACTGTTTCAGCTTTTGAACAAATTGTGATCAGCAGAAGAGGGTCACTATCATGTTATTAAGTTTTACAGCTTATTACAATTTTATAAGAAGCTAAAACACACCTAAAATCGACAATCAACCATTCGAATGTCAAAAATAAACAAAATGGCGCTGAGTGGCCATTTGATGACTTTGTCACATGTGAATTTCTACAAAACAACTGGACCTTAGTTTTAGTTCTTTAAAAACTGAAATAATTTTTGTTTTTATATCTAATATTTGGTAATTATGTAAATTCGTCAATTCATGAATGAGCGCAGAGAGCACATTTAATTTTATGCTGAATACCAATTATTAGTAAAATTGAATTTTAATTATTTATTTATTTATTTACTAAAGGACCATGTCCAATTTCAACAAATTACATATTACACATATACAAGGAGAAATGTTGCAATACTGGATACTTAATAAATTACCGCTAAGACAAAAATAGGGCAAATAAACAATAAAGATAATGTCAAGTCAAGACATTTACAAGGTTTTGATGGAGTTCACGACTTTTGCCACATCAATATAAAATATTACTTGCGTAATGACTAACATAAATCACCTTACAATCAGCTTACACCAAAAAATGAAAGGTCCTGATTTGATTTGACAAGTCTTGCCATTGGTGAATGGTATTCATTATCTGTGGAGTGTTGATTGAGAAAAAGCAATTTATTATTTCTGAATCTCCAGGAAGGGATATTGAAAGGGATGAGTTGCACCAAGTAGATGAGTCAATCATACTGTTAATAAATTTGAAAATGCAGATGAGATCAAAGTCCTTCCCACATGTTTCTAAAGAAGAAAGATTTAATTTTACTTCAAGTTCATCGTATGAGTAATCGCCTATTTCCAGTCCTAACCTCCAAGCGATTCCCCTTGAGAAGCGATGCTGTAAGGATTTAATATGATTATTGTGAACATCGTAGAATGGAGACAAAATAACGCAGGCATATTCTAGTTTAGGGTTGTGATGAACTTGCCCTGGGACATTTTTTTTATTGTTGATTTATTATGGTGGGAAAGAAATTTTCAGTTGGTCTCACGACATAGGAGATTACCAGATGTTGGACAACTGATTTTAAAACAAGTGTTTAGATTTATTAGGGTAGAAAAAAAAAAAGGAACATGCACTGTATCGTCAGAGACCTCCGTGATGGTGGTTGATAATAGTAAGCCGAGCTAAAATGCTGGTGGGCCAACACGCCACTGGACTGGGGGTAGTCAAGTTTCATCCTTTGAACAAAGAAGTAACAATTTATTGGTTTTGAAACGATTTAAAATTAATGTGACAGGTTCTAGGGCCATAATTGATGTGTTCCTTTAGTGCATTTCTGTCTTTTGAAAACAAACGCATTCAGAATTCAAAAGAACATAAATTAGAAATCGCATATGGTGATTTGGGGGGTTGGTTTGGGGAGAGGGAGTCTGGATTTGAAAGCGCGGGGAGACGGTCGGGACAGTCAGCGTTGAAGATCGGAAGGAGGAAGTCGAGAGTCGTGATTAAGGAGCGCGGGCGGATAGACGGTCAGCGTTGAAGAACGGAAGAAGAAAGTCGATAGTCGAGGGTGAAAAAAGCGGTTCAAGAGAATCAGGTTTTGAAAACGTTGGGAGGCGGGAAATAAAGTCAAGGGGGTCAGAGTTTCAAGGTCTGGGAGACGGTCAGGAATAATCAGGATCGGTCAGCGTTTTAAGATAGTCGAGTTAGTAAAAACTAAGAAGCGCGTCAACAAGAATTAATCGTCGGGACGCGAACACGGCTAAAATCATTTAGTGTAGAAGGTGCGGTTTTCTAACAGCATGAGTTTTTCTGCATGTGACTGTGTTTGTTTTTTTTATAATTATTTGGATTGTTGACACTAAGATGTATCGGTAAGTCCATTATAATCTAATTATTAACACTTATTTCCTTAATGTAAACCAAATAATCCAATTGTATTTTGAAGTAAGGGTATTTAACTTGAGCACTATAGGTACCTGTTAGCAAGGGAGGCCATAAATCACCCATTGCATTGAAGTGACCGGGTCTTGGCTATTAAAAAAAAAGGACGAAGAACGGTTACCCTGAAACCGCTTTAGACCATCCAACAATAGACATTGTTTATGAGTTAGACTATTTTATGCAATTATTAAAATGATTTAATAATTCTCCAGTAGTTATATTTAGCGCCAAAATTTATAGAACACAAACCATTGTATTTATGCAGTGTTTTTATAGTAACGGATAGAACGGTTACTAGTCGAAACAATCAGATACCTATGGGCGGAATAGTAACGGATAGAACGGTTAATTAAATGCTTCAATGCCTGTTATTTGACAATGAGTTGTCGTATCCTCCTTGGGAATTCAACTTATTCTTCACGGAATTCATAGAATATATTTAATTAAATATAACTTATTCGACCATCACTCTCACTTAGCCATGTACAGCGAGTGCACCATTACTTCAAATATTAGAGCCACGTGCGTATACCTACGTACCACTAATATCTACTTCCAAGTCCGTTTTACGAACTTTGTGAAGGCTGCGGTCTATTGTAGTTATTACAGGGGTTTCTCTGTTAGCATATAATTTTAATTCATTTTTGAATCGGAATAACGCAGCGGATCGAGGCTAGCCGCCGGGAGAATGCATCTGTCTGGCATTCCTATTCTATCAAGTGAGATTTTCATCTTTCATGAGTTTGGCGGGGACGGAGTGTACGAATTTTCCGTAGGCTGTCCTATCTTACCAAAGCGACAAAAGCGAAGGGAACGAAATTTGTAATTTGGCTTGCCTAATAGGGACTTTTGTGTTAGCAAAGTCGATAACCCTGGATACCGAGATAACGTCTATTTTAGTATAGCAGCGCCGGCTTTTTCCCCTGCTATTGGTGTGGTTGAGTTATTCCCGTAAAAGCACCGGTTTCTGTCGAAGGTGTTGGCGGACCAGCCTTAGATAGTCACCCGGAATAGACCTCTGTTTCGAGTATTTTCAGCTGGTGAGAGGACGCTTTCACTGAGTTCAGATCGAAGGGAACGAAAATTGCTAGTGGGCTTTCCTACTTGAGTTAGCCGGTAGACGAAGGAACAAAGCGGATAAGGGCTATGCTATTCTTGGCTGGCGTGTGAGGAGGATTTTCTCGCTGACAGAACGAAGGGATCGTGACGAATATGAAGTTGTTTCGGCGCTTTCTGACGTCCTTCCTGTCAAATTCAATAAGTACTTACCCCACTATAGGAGGAGAAGTCATCCAGAATTAGGTTGGAAATTGACTCCGACTGAAACCGTTTGAGCTGACGGAGATCGGATGATTTCAGATTCACGACCTGATGATTCCAGTATCCCTGATCCTTAGCGCCGGAAGTCGAGGATATCAATTTCTACCATTCTCTGATATTTGAAGCGAACGGAGGGTAACAAACGATAGAGCGAATGACCATGACTTTGAAGTGGGGTAAAATCTCCCGTCTAGGAAACATTCGTTATGTCGGATGGACGCCCCGTTCAAATTAAATATTGACATGACTATTTTGAGTGTGGACGAAAGACTTGAAGTATGTTCTGTATTGTACATATGATAAATATGTGTCATTACCTCTACTGGAACGGGAAGCTGTATAGACTGGAGCCAGGAGCTATTTGGAGTAGCGTGACTGCAGAGGCGAAGTCGAACAAACTGAAGCTGAATTCATCATTATCTTTACGAGCGTAAACCAGAGGGGTGTTCACGGGACTCCCGAACTCCTGACGTTGCTGATGCAAACCACTTCAGTATATGTTTATGTTTGAGGTTAGTAGAGTGGACTCCTAATTTTCGGCATGCTGGCGAAGCTCAACTCATCATCGATTTGGGGGAGGTTGACGCGACCTAAACCTCGCGCTACCCACGTGACCCAAATGGTTCCTGACACCAGGCTATCATGCCACCGGACCAGAGCAGCTCCTTGTACCTAACGGTATAAGATGAATCTTCATCATTCATCATCAACATCAACATCAACAGCTACCACCAAGGACCCACATTCCACCTTCATCACCCTCCGGCAGGAGGCAAAACATGTCATTATCTCATCTGTCGCTGAGCGATATTCAATTCATTTCTGGAGGTGTTGGGATTGGACCATCAACTTGGCTGCTCTCGAGCTGGTCACGTTGATGGGTGGGATTTGGACGGAGACCAATCGAAAGCAACACATGTTTTGTCTCTAGCTATTCCCGAAAATGCCTACTCATAGAAAATAACTCACAAACTAACAATCCCTAGTCAAATCATTAACTTAGAATTTTGTGCATCTTGAATTGAATTGTTTATAGCGAATTTCATGTACTTGTAATTAATTTTCTCATTATATTAGCACATTATTGACTGCAGCAACCGGAAACGTTTGGGCGAGCAAACAAGGTAGGAAAAGGTAGTTAAAATCAGGGTAGTCGGTCATTGTCTTATTTTCAAACCATTCAGAATGTAACACGCCTCATCTAAAAGAACCAAAGTTACCACAACCAATTAAAAGGATCCTTCAATGAATTAATCCCTGTCGAAACAAAAAATTGACACAACGTGACATATTAATTCGTTAAGATTGAAGGGTTGATAAACCGCGAGAAGTTAAAACCCAACGCTTAAAAAAATGTAAATTCGTTAATAAGAACGTTGAGGGAGGGTGAAAACATTACAGTGATGCCGTTGGACCAGGAGGTGGGGTTTTAAAATGTTTTACATTCTGTTTGGTTCAAGACAATGAAAAAAAATATATAAAAAAGCTAGGGCTAACAGTTCAGTGTTTTAAACACGAAACTGCGGAAGGTAGTGAATTTCTACAATAATAGATGAGCTATACGTGAATTTATCACTAGGGAAAAAATTAATTTACTTAAATTCCAAATAAAAATATACGAACGAAATTTTATGATGTTATCCAACCTCCGATAGGACACAGTGAGTAAAGGTATTACATTGTGGAGGGAGAAAATAGTTCCTTCAGTAGTAGACCTAACACCAGCGCATTAGTTTATTTGCTTTAAATGCTAAATATCCGAAATAAAAATATCCGTGAATTATAAGCCGAGAATAAATTAGTTTATTTAAACTTCAAATAAAATTGTATCCGTAATAAAAATATCCGTGAATTTATCAGCAGGGAATAAATTAGATTATTTAAATTTTAAATAAAATTGTGAAAGAAAAAATTTGTATTGTCATCCAACCTCCGATAAGACATATTTATTAACGGTATTACATTGTGGAGGGAGAAAATAGTTTCTTCAAGTAGTAGACACAAACCCAGTTCATTCTAGAGGCTGATGTCCAACCTCCGATAAGGCCTGAAATAACAGATAAAACTTTTTTTATGTTTCCTTATTCATTGAAATTATTTATTACATGCATTTAGGATTTTTTCGACCGCCATGCTAGGCACATGCCCGTGTTACTTTGAAGGGAGACGAAAAGGGAAAGTGCAATTTAAACAAACATTTTAAAGTCAATAATAGACGTACGGTGAGGAAGACCCTAGGGCCAAGACGGTTGTAAAATCATAACAAAGATGTATTGTACTACTAGACCGGACCCCCCCGGGGACAAAAATAAATAATAGCTTATTACGACACTTATTACGAACTTGACCGTTATAAGTGGGTCAACGGACAGGATGCTGGTATTTGAATGTTAACAATGTTTTAAAATAAGTCAGTTTCAGAATCCCAATTACGGAAGTAGAATCGATTAAATAAAATAAAAAAAATATATAAAAAATAAATTGAAAGTGAATTTTTTTTTAATAATAATAATAATAAGAAATCTAACATAGTGTGTTCTTTGTGGATTTAAAGTGTCAACTAGTGTCGGTAACAGTTAAAGATGGAAGGGTCAGCACGTAAGGCCAAAGGACGTGGGCGGCCTTCAGCGAGGGAGGAAGTCGCTGCCGCAGTGGAGACGGTTGGAGAGATGCCAATACCGGTGAACCTGAGCCAGGTGACGAGGATTATCCAGGACGCGCTAGGGCCGTTAGTAGAAAAGGTGCAAACTATTGAAAGACAACTAGAAATACGGGTGATAAGACGGGAAGAGAGCGAGGCGGAAGTGCTCCTAGGATCCGGGAACATGCGACAGGTTGTGGAATTACTTCCTGCGCAGGAGAAGCCATCCTTTAAAGGGGGGAGCCAGAACCCTATCTCTTTCCTTGAGGACCTGCGGGAATACATTCGGAAGACTAAGAGGACGGATAAAGTGATGGTGGCAAAGGAAAGCCTAAAGGGAGACGCTAAGAGCTGGATGAAGATTTATAGTAGCAGGTGGAAGACGATCGAAGATTTTGAGAGAGATTTCCTCGCCAATTATTGGGGAGAAGTGTGCCAGAATAAACTCAAACGGAAGTTGTCAGATGCGGCTTGGGACCCAAACGGTGACATGACGATGCTTACGCACTTTGCCGGATACTGGGAGCTGGCGAAGGCCTTAAAAATAACTGATTCCCCGGCCGGGGTAATCAATGAAATTATGAGGCATTACCCGAAGGAAACGCAAGCGTTGTGGTTCTCTCGAGAACAGGGAGATGAACTTGACGCTGCCGAGTTCCTGAGGAAGATGGACAATATGGTTAGTCCGCCCATCGCCAGCAACATCCAGAAGGGAGGACGGAGAGAGGAACCGAGGGAAAAGGAGCGAGTACACGAAAGGCGCCGATTCCAGAGGGGGAATATAAACACTTTCGTAAGGGAAAGTTCAAAACGCCGGCCGGCTGGAATGAACGCCAATAGCAGGACATCTGAGGGCCCCAACGCAGAGCAGGAGCCGATAGAAGCTGAGCACGCGGGAAACGCCGTCGAGTCGGATCCGATGCCCTGAGGACATCGACTCAACCAGCAGAGAGCGGGGCACCGGAGGCGAGAACAAACATAGCTTTAAGGATAATGTTACGACAAAATTGGAATTTAGGAAAAGGGTTAGGGAAGGGAGAGAATGGAAGGGTTGAGCCTGTAAAAGCGAGGAGAATAAAAGAAGGCGAGACATTGAGAGGCAGAGCTTGGAAAAGGGAGTATGTGGGTATGGACGTCGGCTCATGTGTGAAAAGACTACAACATGTGAGTGACATTTGGAACGAATGTGAGGTAGGAGAGCGTGAGAAAGGAAAGAGATACGCGGGTTTTAACACGATTTTTGAGGAAGGGGTGTACGATGAAGTAGAAAGGGGTAGTACCTTGTCCCAACTACCCGAAGTGGAAGCCGACGTTGACGGGATTAAGGTGTGGTGCCTAATAGATAGCGGTAGTCAGATAACGTGCGTGGCGGAAGAATTGTGGCAATGTAAACTGCGCGACCATAGACGATATCCCGTAATACCGGTGACGGCTATGCAGCTACGGGGTGCCGTAGGTCAGAAGAGTCAACGCATATCTAGCTTAGTACTAATTCCTTTACGTTTCGGTGACGCATTGTTTAATACCCCTTGTCTTATAGTTCCGAAGCTAATAAAATCTATAATTTTAGGAATTAATTGGCTTGACGATTATAGCGCAGAATTAAAGTGTGGACGGAAACGTAGTTTGGTACTGTCATCGGAATTAGGCACATTTGAAGTGGAATTAAGGTTATCAGGAATAATCCGTACTGAGCCGCAAGCAGATAATATCAATCAATATCCCGGCAGGGGCGAGCACAGGTGCCATGTGCACACCATCGATGTTGACAACGAAGCAGATATGATACAGGGAGTGTCGGCTAAGATCAACGACTTTGTAGGTGAACTGGAACTAGAGGTAGCTATTAAGGATAAACTTGCGGAAGTATTGTTAAAAAATCGGGAAGTGTTTGTTGAAAACCCGGGCCTTACGAATGCATACACCCATGTAATTAGAATGATAGATGAGACGCCGTTCGTGAAACGTTCTTATCCAGTGCCATTCGCGTATAGGGATAAGGTAGATGCTAAGATTGCTGAGTTGGAGAGCCTGAATATAATTAGCCGAGAAGCGACACAGTTTTCGAGCCCACTCACATTTACATTAAAAAAGGACGGTACCGTTAGAATTTTGCTAGATGCGAGGGAGCTTAATACGCGAATGCAGTCCGAAGTGGAGAAGCCGCCTCTAACTTCAGAGATCATACAGAGATTTCACGGCGTAAAGCATATAACAACGCTAGATTTAAATAATGCTTATTTTCAAATCCCCCTCAGTAAGGAAAGTCGCAAGTTCACAGGGTTTGTTTACAATGGTAAATCATTCGTGTACAGAGTACTGCCACAAGGGTTGAAAACATCTGTCGGTAGTTTTAGCCGAGCGATGGACCTTATTTTGGGCCCGGGCGTCCGCGAATTTTGCGCAAATTATTTAGACGACCTAGTAGTATTTACCTGCGGTGGACTTGACGAACATTTAGGGCACGTAGACGCGGTTTTGAAGAGGCTGAAGGATGCTAACATGACATGTCGACTGATGAAATGCCAGTTTTTATACACGGAAATCCATATGTTAGGTCACATTATTACTCCCTTTGGTATCCAGATGGATCCGGAAAAGGTGGAGGCGATACAAAAATTTCCTGTGCCAAAAAAAGTTAAACAAGTTCGGGCATTTTTAGGCTTGTGCAACTACTACCGGCGATTCGTGAAAATGTACGGGGAGGCGACAAAGGGATTATGCAGTTTATTACAAAAAAATCAACCATGGCGTTGGACGGACAAGGAACAGCGGGTGTTCGACAATGTAAAAGAGTTATTTTTATCTTCGGTTATTTTACACCATCATAATCCGCAGAATACCTACTATTTGCAAACAGACAGCTCTGGATACGCAATTGGCGGAGAGCTCTACCAATTAGATGAAGATAGCAACCACCACGTTATAGGGTTCGTTAGTAAGGGGTTAACGGGGCCAGAACTGAGGTGGACCGTTTCCGAACAAGAATTATTTGCCATCATATACTGTTTACATAAGTTTGAAACGTACCTGCGCGGCGTCAGGTTGATCATTAGAACGGATCACCAGGCGTTGTCATTCCTGAAAAGTTGGAAAATGTATAGCGGTAGAATAACTAGGTGGATTCTGTACCTAAACCAGTTCGATTTCAAAGTAGAATACGTAAAAGGGAAGGATAACATAGGCCCGGACATATTATCTCGATATTCGCACGATGCTTTGGAAGTGCAAGAGGATAGAACGGAGTGCCCAGATATAGCGGCATTTATCGTCAGAGACAAAGGAAAGCTTAAAGAGGGGTTGCGTAACATAGGTGTGCTACAGGGAAGAGATGAATTTTTGATAAAGGTGCGAGAGTTTGTAGACAAGGGGCTACAGGGAACACCGAGTAGGAGCCTGAGTAAATACGGCAAGAATTATAATTTGAAGAACGGAGTATTGTACTATCTCAGCGGCGAACGGCGGAGTGTACTTGCAGTCCCACAAGAGATGGCGAGTGAGCTAATTAGATACGTACACCTGGAAATCGGCCACGGAGGCGGATATAAAACCATAGCTGCTTTAAAAGACAGGTACTTCTGGCCAGGAATGAGTAAGCAGGCGAAAATATTAGTGCGGGAGTGTGAACTCTGTCAGCTGTCGAAACAAGAGATAAGGCCGACAGTGGGACCGGGAAAGTCGATCATCACCCGAGAAGTAGGCGAGCTGATAATGGCAGACCTCTACGGGCCACTACCTCGAAGTTTACTTGGAGTTAAGTATATATTCGTCATTCAAGACTCTTTCAGCAGATATATAAATTTGTTTAGTTTAAGGGTTGCGAACACAACAACAGTTTTAAGGTGTCTGGAAAAGTTCCTGCAGGTTATTAAGGCAACGGCCATCTTGACGGATAACGGTACACAGTTTACTTCAAAAAAGTGGAACCTTTGTTTAAGTAGGTTAGGTATTAGAATACTGCATTCCTCGGTGCATAACCCGGGGCCCAACATAACCGAACGCGTCAACAAAGAATTAGGGCGTATATTTAGGATCTATTGTCACGACAAACACACCAGATGGACGACGCTGTTGCCCAATATTGAAGATACTTATAATAACAGCATACATTGTAGCACAGGGTTTTCTCCAAATGAGATAGTATTTGGAAATGGGCCTAGGTACAGTCTGGATAAGTATTTGGACAATAGTGTGGTACCTATCGTAGATTTAGCAAAAGTAAAAGCGAAGGCCTACGAGAATCTGCAAGCTAATGCTACGAAAAGGCAACATTACTTTAACATGAAGAAGAGACTAGCCGTTTATGAGATCGGTGCAATAGTAAAACTGAGGCGTTTCGCACAGTCGGACCTTTTGAAAAAGAAGACAAAAAAATTCTCATTGTTATTTGAGGGGCCTTACGTCATCGGGGCCACCCCCTATAGCAATACTTATACACTGGTAGACCCAAAAACTAGGAAGATTAGGGGTAATTACAGTGCCATACATCTAGCGAGGTATTACGTTAACAAAGGCGAGACACAGACTAGCGGGGACAAGTGCGACTAAGAGAAAGAAAGGGGAGAGCGTATGAATGGATCAGTTAGGAGTCAAAAGGGCAGAGTAATGGCTTTGATAGTTTATGACAGTAGGACGGTAGTAGTATTAATAATTGTGTTTCCTTTAAGAAAAAATTGGATTTAACAAAGTAAGGGCAGTTTACACAAGGTTAAGATTTTATTGTGCAAGGTTATATAAGGCAGGATGTTCCGTTAGAACAAATAGGCGAGACTCTTTATTGAAAGCCTTTCATAAATGCACTTGAGAATAAATATTGTTGTAATTATGATTATCTTAAGAAATGCTGATAAGCAGTAATTATTTGGAAAAGATGCTAGAGAAAAATAAAATACTTTGTTTTGTAGGCACTAGTTTGTCATTAAAGAAAAAAAAAACATTAATTTTAAGTCTTTCTTAAGTCAACGATAAATGAATGTTAACAGTTTCAATGTGTTAGTTAAGCAACAGATATTTCAATTGTCTTATTTTTTTTTTTGCCAAGTTGTACACCGGTCGTTAGAGAACAGCGAATTCAAACTAATATTGACAGAGAAAAAAATATGAAAATAATAATAACGAAAAAAAAAACACACAAGGGTTACAAATAGCCATGAGGGCACGCGTGACTGGCGACCGCTGAACACTAAATTATACTCGCGAGATTGTGGCACGATCTTTGTTAAAACATTGTACGAGAGGCTTTGGTCAAAAGGTAGAAAGCCATCGGGTTAGCGCGGGCGGGTGCGCACCCAAAAAGAAAAAAATTTTTTTTTTTTTATATACATTCTTGCACATATTGTAATTACCCAGGTGTGGCCTTGTGTTCCATTGGGAGTATGTGCAAACATGCACTCCAGACGCGATAGTTATTGTGATTACAATGTTTTGCAAAGATCGAGCACGGTCAACAAAAAAAAAAAAAAAAGGTATTATTGGCGAGTTCAAACGTGTTCTGCTGCTAAGGGTGATGGAACAATAATAGCTGACAATAGCTTATCTCTGTATCTACTCCCACTATTATTTTTCCAGAAGGGAGTCTGTGATGAACTTGCCCTGGGACATTTTTTTTATTGTTGATTTATTATGGTGGGAAAGAAATTTTCAGTTGGTCTCACGACATAGGAGATTACCAGATGTTGGACAACTGATTTTAAAACAAGTGTTTAGATTTATTAGGGTAGAAAAAAAAAAGGAACATGCACTGTATCGTCAGAGACCTCCGTGATGGTGGTTGATAATAGTAAGCCGAGCTAAAATGCTGGTGGGCCAACACGCCACTGGACTGGGGGTAGTCAAGTTTCATCCTTTGAACAAAGAAGTAACAATTTATTGGTTTTGAAACGATTTAAAATTAATGTGACAGGTTCTAGGGCCATAATTGATGTGTTCCTTTAGTGCATTTCTGTCTTTTGAAAACAAACGCATTCAGAATTCAAAAGAACATAAATTAGAAATCGCATATGGTGATTTGGGGGGTTGGTTTGGGGAGAGGGAGTCTGGATTTGAAAGCGCGGGGAGACGGTCGGGACAGTCAGCGTTGAAGATCGGAAGGAGGAAGTCGAGAGTCGTGATTAAGGAGCGCGGGCGGATAGACGGTCAGCGTTGAAGAACGGAAGAAGAAAGTCGATAGTCGAGGGTGAAAAAAGCGGTTCAAGAGAATCAGGTTTTGAAAACGTTGGGAGGCGGGAAATAAAGTCAAGGGGGTCAGAGTTTCAAGGTCTGGGAGACGGTCAGGAATAATCAGGATCGGTCAGCGTTTTAAGATAGTCGAGTTAGTAAAAACTAAGAAGCGCGTCAACAAGAATTAATCGTCGGGACGCGAACACGGCTAAAATCATTTAGTGTAGAAGGTGCGGTTTTCTAACAGCATGAGTTTTTCTGCATGTGACTGTGTTTGTTTTTTTTATAATTATTTGGATTGTTGACACTAAGATGTATCGGTAAGTCCATTATAATCTAATTATTAACACTTATTTCCTTAATGTAAACCAAATAATCCAATTGTATTTTGAAGTAAGGGTATTTAACTTGAGCACTATAGGTACCTGTTAGCAAGGGAGGCCATAAATCACCCATTGCATTGAAGTGACCGGGTCTTGGCTATTAAAAAAAAAGGACGAAGAACGGTTACCCTGAAACCGCTTTAGACCATCCAACAATAGACATTGTTTATGAGTTAGACTATTTTATGCAATTATTAAAATGATTTAATAATTCTCCAGTAGTTATATTTAGCGCCAAAATTTATAGAACACAAACCATTGTATTTATGCAGTGTTTTTATAGTAACGGATAGAACGGTTACTAGTCGAAACAATCAGATACCTATGGGCGGAATAGTAACGGATAGAACGGTTAATTAAATGCTTCAATGCCTGTTATTTGACAATGAGTTGTCGTATCCTCCTTGGGAATTCAACTTATTCTTCACGGAATTCATAGAATATATTTAATTAAATATAACTTATTCGACCATCACTCTCACTTAGCCATGTACAGCGAGTGCACCATTACTTCAAATATTAGAGCCACGTGCGTATACCTACGTACCACTAATATCTACTTCCAAGTCCGTTTTACGAACTTTGTGAAGGCTGCGGTCTATTGTAGTTATTACAGGGGTTTCTCTGTTAGCATATAATTTTAATTCATTTTTGAATCGGAATAACGCAGCGGATCGAGGCTAGCCGCCGGGAGAATGCATCTGTCTGGCATTCCTATTCTATCAAGTGAGATTTTCATCTTTCATGAGTTTGGCGGGGACGGAGTGTACGAATTTTCCGTAGGCTGTCCTATCTTACCAAAGCGACAAAAGCGAAGGGAACGAAATTTGTAATTTGGCTTGCCTAATAGGGACTTTTGTGTTAGCAAAGTCGATAACCCTGGATACCGAGATAACGTCTATTTTAGTATAGCAGCGCCGGCTTTTTCCCCTGCTATTGGTGTGGTTGAGTTATTCCCGTAAAAGCACCGGTTTCTGTCGAAGGTGTTGGCGGACCAGCCTTAGATAGTCACCCGGAATAGACCTCTGTTTCGAGTATTTTCAGCTGGTGAGAGGACGCTTTCACTGAGTTCAGATCGAAGGGAACGAAAATTGCTAGTGGGCTTTCCTACTTGAGTTAGCCGGTAGACGAAGGAACAAAGCGGATAAGGGCTATGCTATTCTTGGCTGGCGTGTGAGGAGGATTTTCTCGCTGACAGAACGAAGGGATCGTGACGAATATGAAGTTGTTTCGGCGCTTTCTGACGTCCTTCCTGTCAAATTCAATAAGTACTTACCCCACTATAGGAGGAGAAGTCATCCAGAATTAGGTTGGAAATTGACTCCGACTGAAACCGTTTGAGCTGACGGAGATCGGATGATTTCAGATTCACGACCTGATGATTCCAGTATCCCTGATCCTTAGCGCCGGAAGTCGAGGATATCAATTTCTACCATTCTCTGATATTTGAAGCGAACGGAGGGTAACAAACGATAGAGCGAATGACCATGACTTTGAAGTGGGGTAAAATCTCCCGTCTAGGAAACATTCGTTATGTCGGATGGACGCCCCGTTCAAATTAAATATTGACATGACTATTTTGAGTGTGGACGAAAGACTTGAAGTATGTTCTGTATTGTACATATGATAAATATGTGTCATTACCTCTACTGGAACGGGAAGCTGTATAGACTGGAGCCAGGAGCTATTTGGAGTAGCGTGACTGCAGAGGCGAAGTCGAACAAACTGAAGCTGAATTCATCATTATCTTTACGAGCGTAAACCAGAGGGGTGTTCACGGGACTCCCGAACTCCTGACGTTGCTGATGCAAACCACTTCAGTATATGTTTATGTTTGAGGTTAGTAGAGTGGACTCCTAATTTTCGGCATGCTGGCGAAGCTCAACTCATCATCGATTTGGGGGAGGTTGACGCGACCTAAACCTCGCGCTACCCACGTGACCCAAATGGTTCCTGACACCAGGCTATCATGCCACCGGACCAGAGCAGCTCCTTGTACCTAACGGTATAAGATGAATCTTCATCATTCATCATCAACATCAACATCAACAGCTACCACCAAGGACCCACATTCCACCTTCATCACCCTCCGGCAGGAGGCAAAACATGTCATTATCTCATCTGTCGCTGAGCGATATTCAATTCATTTCTGGAGGTGTTGGGATTGGACCATCAACTTGGCTGCTCTCGAGCTGGTCACGTTGATGGGTGGGATTTGGACGGAGACCAATCGAAAGCAACACATGTTTTGTCTCTAGCTATTCCCGAAAATGCCTACTCATAGAAAATAACTCACAAACTAACAATCCCTAGTCAAATCATTAACTTAGAATTTTGTGCATCTTGAATTGAATTGTTTATAGCGAATTTCATGTACTTGTAATTAATTTTCTCATTATATTAGCACATTATTGACTGCAGCAACCGGAAACGTTTGGGCGAGCAAACAAGGTAGGAAAAGGTAGTTAAAATCAGGGTAGTCGGTCATTGTCTTATTTTCAAACCATTCAGAATGTAACACGCCTCATCTAAAAGAACCAAAGTTACCACAACCAATTAAAAGGATCCTTCAATGAATTAATCCCTGTCGAAACAAAAAATTGACACAACGTGACATATTAATTCGTTAAGATTGAAGGGTTGATAAACCGCGAGAAGTTAAAACCCAACGCTTAAAAAAATGTAAATTCGTTAATAAGAACGTTGAGGGAGGGTGAAAACATTACAGGGTGAACCAATGAACAGTAACGAATTTTTAGGGTAATTATATTATTGAAGTCAGAGTATGAGTGCAACTTACAATATAACAAGCCATTAAGTAGCTACAAGTTTAAGTAAGTTCTAAAACAAATTTACAAGTTTCTTAAACTAAAACTAAGTGAACATTGTCAATGGCGCCCTTGTGGTGATTTTTCACGAAAATGGAGCTATATAAATTAGCCAAATATTATTAACACTAGTTACATCAATTTAAGGGACCAAGCCGCTAGTACCTTCAATTACTTCAATTCAACTCTACCATAAATCCAGGCTGACCCATATTCCATTCTTCAAAAAGCTAAAAAGGTTGGCATAAACTATAATTACTTAATGAAAAAATTATATTTATTGAAACTCTCAGATTGAAGAATTATATCTGACTTAATATTTATGTTCAAAATTGTAAATAGTCTTGATTTAATTAACCTCATTGAATTTCATATACCTACAAGAACTACTCATTCTAAAATCCTGTTTAAATGTAACAATTCCAGGACTGAGCATTTCAAACACTCGCTTGTACCTAGTTTACATGAAGTTAGTAATGGGCATGTAGATGTAGTGGATCTGTTTAACTGCACGGAAGCTACGTACTAAAAGGCTATACATACTATCATTATATTTTAAATCATTATTAATTAAACCTAAGTCTACTTCTACTTGTTTATTATATTTTGAATATACTTGTATCTACTTCTGATGGTTTATTATATTTTGAATATACTTGTATCTACTTCTGATGGTTTATTATATTTTGAATATACATGTATCTACTTCTGGAGTTTGTATTAATTTTATATTATCTGTCGTCATTTTATGATCAATTGCCACAGGTAATTTTTATATTTTGTTTAAATTATAACTAGTGTTTGATTATGGTTGAATACTGTAACATGTGATTATTGTGTATGGTATATTGATATTAAATACATAAATAAATAATTTAAGATTTTCCCGTCCGTTGGCAAATCTTATAAGAACGTTTCATCGTAAAAACATATTAAGTAGCAGTTAATTAATTAATTTAATTAACATTTTAGTGTGAATATTGAATATTGGCACTAACGTGTTATTGTAGGTGCTCATAAGAATATTATGTGAGTGAGTTAATTAAAGGGTGGTTCTCGAACAAAGTTCACGTCTAGTAGACAGAACACAGCTTGACATACGGGACAGGTGCACTTATTGCTGAGCCACTTGTCAGTCTGATCCGGGTCTTGACCAGATGCAAACCAACGGGCCATGCAATTGATACACCACATAGGCCTGAAACAAAAATGATATTCATTACCTAGAAGGAAAATGATTAACGTGCATTAAAACAGATGTAATAATGGTAAACATGAAGTTAATGAAGTTTTCTACCACAAAAAAATATTTGTAGATATTTTTACAAATGCATCATATTAATTTATTAGAAGACTAGCGACCCGCCCCGGCTTCGCACGGGTGCAATGCACTAATAATAATAATTAAGAATTTATTCCAGATGTATGCAGGGGTAGTGCAAGGCAATACATTCCATATTTGAAATAATATACATAATTAGACTAAGAAAATTAATAATAATACAGGTGATTCCGACAGGCACAAAAAATCAGAATGTAAGTGAAAAAAGATAAAATATAAACACAAAAATGAGTGTAAACTAATGTGGCATCATAAGAGTGCGAGCGACAAATAATGTACTATCCGATCCATTTTTAGCGCTTTGACATTGACATTTTGTAGTCCCGAAGTGCGTTTAGCAATAATTAAAAAAATAAATTTGGTCTAAGTAATGTGCTTTATTTTTTATTTAAATTTTATTGTAAGCATACATTTTTTTACATAGCATTTTTATATTATATTAGCTGTAAGTATCAATTTTTATCTTAAATCAGACTATACTGCCAGTAACTACAGAATATCTTTATGTACAATGTTTACAGCTGATCTTTCATTACGCAGCACAAACAGATTTTGCTTAGAAGTTACACGCAAAAGGGCTACATATAAAATACCATATAAAAAACACTCAAATCTAAACCTGCAACATTAAGGACGGGTTGTTTTGGAGAATTTGAACAATTCATCAAATTTCAACGTTCATTTTCGGGTTCTGTGAAAGACTTATTCAAGTTCTGTTATTATATCATTGTAGGCTAGTTGCTTGACAAAACTGAAATAAAAACATAACTTGAAAAAATCTTTCACAGAACTTGAAAATGAACGTTGAAATTTGATGAATTGTTCAAATTCTCCGAAACAACCCGTCCTAAGAGTTTGAGCCCTGTGACTTGTGGTCACTGAAAAATACAATTTTACTAGAAATTACAGTTGTTTAAAAGAACAACGCTAAAATAATAATAGCTTGTGTTTCATATTTGAAAACCAAATAATATTATCAATAAACAACCCAACACGGAGAGCTCCGATATACTTGCTATCGCGACAAAGATACTCGCCACGGCGGCTTTTGTGCGTGCGGCAAATACTTTTGTTGCAAGTGATTTTTCAAATTGCGATATCTTCTAAGATACTTTTTTTTTTATTTTTTATTGTTGCTACATTATTTTACAATATTTATATTCTAATACAGTAATGTTGGCCTCACTGGGTTGTTTACCCGTGCTGAGGCCCCCATTTTATAATATAAGAATTTATACATTTAAAAATAAAACAACATTAAAATAAAGATAAATTTAAACTAAAAATAAAGATTACAAATTAAAATATAATTATCACACTAAAAGAAAAATATTAAAAGAGAATGGAAATCGGCATTTATAATGATTTATGTGTTTGTGCGTGTTGCGTGTTTTATATATTTTTTTGTGTTGCGTGTATATGTTTTATTCTTTTATGTCATGGAATTTTGGTAATATTGTCTTTTTTGTTCTTTAATCTATTTTTTTATTTTGTGTTTGAATTTATTTTTACTTTCCTCAATTTTTGTTTCAAGTGGAAGACTGTTGAATGCTTTAATAGCGTGGTATTTATGGTGTCTTTGTCCAAAGGTAGTGTTTACCGTCGGAGTTTTTATGTTTTCTTTGTACGCTTGTCTGACCGGTCTATTAGTGATATTTTGTGTTTGTTGGGGTTTGTTTTTTTGGTCGAAAATGTAGTTTATTAGTGTTTTAACATATAATTGGCGTATATCAAGTACGTCACAGCTTTTAAATATTTGGTCTGTGTCGGTTAGTTTATGTTTTTTGAGTATTACCTTTAATATCGTTTTCTGTGCGATTTCTATTTGAGCGATAGCTGCGTTTGTTGCTCCTCCCCAAGCAATTATTCCATATTCTATTATTGATTGGCATAGTGCATAATATATTGTTTTCAATTGTTTTATTTTATATATGTTTCTTATGTTTAGGAAAATGTGTATTGTTCTGAGGAGTCTATTTGTGATTTGTTTGATGTGATGTGTCCATCTAAGATTATGGTCAATTACGATTCCTAGATACTTTATTTGTTCTGTTTTTTCTAGAGGGGGGCAATCGCAGATGTTGGTGTTTATGCATTCGTGTATTTTTATGGTGTTTGTATTGTTTTTTGGCTGTCCTGTGTTAGTTATGCTGTACGTTGTGAATTTTGTTTTCGATATGTTTAGTGTGAGTGTATTTGAGTCCAACCATTTTTTCACTTGCGTGATTCCTAGATTCGCTATGTTATAAACCTTATTCCAATCCTTAGATTTAAATAGTAAAACTGTGTCGTCTGCGTAACTAATTATTTCTCCATCTATTTCCATGCTGCAAAGTTCATTTATGTAAATTATGAAAAGAACGGGCCCTAGTATGCTTCTATTACTGATTTCAATCATATGTTGTTAAGGGCAATTTTAATATACATCAAATGCTCAACATAACTAACATATTATATTGGATAAGAATTAATATTTTATTGGTCAAAATAGCATCGCAAATAACACATAATATATGTAAAAGATAAAAATGATTACTGTGGGATATCCTTCGAAGATAGATATATACCATCTCGGACTTTTCTGTAGGCCTTTTCAAGATATACAATTCCATAGTAAATTATTTTGTTGTATCTTCCAAGGTTTAGCCAGCGTTAGCAATTTAAGCTAACGAAAATATTTTTTTTTGACTTGATTACAAAATGTCAACTTTTCTATGCTTTTTACAAATACAATATGCATGTATTATATATGAACCTTCTGGATGAAATTCTCTAAACGATATTGAAAACTGTATTAAAATCTGTTGCGATGTTCAGGCGAACTAAGCGCACAAACAGACAGACATGAAAAGTGACTTTATTTTATTTAGAGATGCTGAGGATGACTTTTGAATTTTTAGAAAATAGATAAAAAGTACCAAAGATACAAGCCATTAAAATACTGATATTTGCAGTCAGCCGAAAAGCGTGTGACATCTCATTGAACATGTGACATGACCATCACATGTGACATCTCATTGAACATGTGACATGACCATCACATGTGACATCTCATTGAACATGTGACATGACAATCACATGTGATATTTTTTTTATTTTATTTGGTACAATATTTTTTACATTTTAAAGTTTTCCAGTAATGTTGGCCTCACTGGGTAACTGAAACTTAATGAAACCAAATTATCGTAATTTAGCAAAAAAACAGTTTCTAGAACCTACACCGAAAAATTGAACCTAAGGAAATTAAAAATAACCATTAACTGTAGAATCTAAGGCATGGTTTATACCTACACAAGTGGCGAGTGATGGAGACGTGGCGCGGACGATGTCTCCTTCATAGACTTTGTGCCCGCTCCACTTCGACTTTGTATCGAAGTTGACATCAGGGCAGATGCACACATCTGCCCTGATGATGGACACTGCAATGCTGTCCGAAACGTTGGCTAAAGAAAGAGGTAGCGCAACACGGCATAATACCCCAAAAACAAATCACTATACATAATGCTTTTGGCCGTGCAAATCGCAAATCATACCATTATATTATATAGTTTGTTTTTTACCTGCAGTTACACTGTGTACATTCCGGAAGCATTGGTTCTCCTAGTCTTATGATTATTTCAGTTGGGTCTAAACACTTTTTGTTAAGTTTCACATTGGATCTCTCTTTCATACATCCTATGCAAAGCTCCAAGGGCTGTAATAGAGGTATAAAATTTTTAACTTCTCGGAGAGTAAGTTTTTGCAAACAGTTAGTTTATCTGTATGTGGGGAGATTTTTTTTCAATCAATTAATTTAAAAAATAATTGAAGTATCATAAACTAACAAATAACATATTGTCGCTGCATATGAAATATAGCCAATGTGACGTTTTGGACATTCTGAGATAATCGATAAAAACTGTTTTAAAAAATAATTGTATTGCTAGATTTAAAAAAAAAATATTGATAATTATTAGGAAAGATTTCCAGCATAACAAAACTATACTTTTTAGCTTACATCCATTAATTATATTAATAAATAATATTTTCTCTCGTTTTGTGCACATTGGCTTTATTCTGTGCATAATTCGTTCACATAGGATATATGTATTTTGTACTAACTTATGACAATAATCTAAAAAAAAACCTTTAATAAATAATTGCGAAGGTAAGTATTTCAAAATTATTTTTAATAATTAGTAGGCATATTTTGCAACTTAAGAAAAATACGATTTTTAGTAAATATCCATTATTTAAATGAAAATTTGTCATTATCTGACGTTTTTGCACATAGGATTAATTCTTTGCATACTTTGTGCACATAGGATTTATTCTATACTGACGTATGTCCATGAAATGGGAGAGGTAAGTATGTTTTTATTAATGAGAGAAAATTGCTTAGGTTATTTTCGAAAGTATGTGTCTGCAGGAGTAGGCAGAGTTTTTATCAACCAAGTTAAAGCAACGGGATCTCAGGTGAACCTTTCTTGATAAAATAGATATCTTTACATTCCTTTAATTTTTTTATACTAGTCCCCAGCGAGGGATCATATGTGATGCCGTTCTAGTATCTTCTGTCTTTTTCATTTCATACAAGATGTGTAAGAAGGAAGAGGACGATCATGGATGACATACAAACGAGCTCTCGCTCTGGGACTACTATACTGGCTCTTGAAATAAAACAAATTGACTGTAATATTAAAGATCATTATTTTATTTATTTAAAGAAAAGTTATAAACAAAAAAACAAGTAAACAATTATCACAAATCATCGTTGCAAATCAAATAAGGTCAATTTTATGGCATTTACCAGAAATAAAGCAAGTAATAGACATAGACGATCATCCTTTTTTTTTAATATTCTTATCTCGATGTTTCCATTGAAATGATGATTTTGCCCCGACTGAAAGTTAAAGAATATCAATGACCGCTTTAAGCTCCTGCAAGTGCTTACATTTAGATTCCGTGAGAGCAAGGGGTCCATTTTAAAGACCCAAAGAAACGGCAACTTGACCAGTCCTGTACCTTTGGGGAAGGTCTTGCTTTGCCCCTGAATAATTTAACTTACATATACTGGTTATTTCCTGAGGGTAAGTATTTAATTCGTCTAAGGTCAGTAACCACAGGATCTCCTGACTCTTTTTCCGGGACGCAGGGAAGAAAGATTTGTAGATAATGCTTCATAATTAATTGTTTTAATGTTGTACATACGGCTGTTTCGACTGGGCCATTCACATAAGGGTGATGTAGGAATAGATATAGGAATACATTGGTGGCTTGAAAAAAAGCTCCAACACAGTGGAATTATCAGCCTCCATCATTGTTTGTCCTTTCTTGAGGATGATTTGCTCCACAGTGACAGATGCAGCTTTGGCATGGTCACTGAGGGCACTCACCAGCACTCTATTTCGATTTTGGTAATTGCAGCCACAGAAATTAGTATTATTTTTGTATAATTTGTTGGTAAGCTCTGTAAATAATCTACTACGCAGGTAGGGAATTCATTGACTGTCATGCCCCCATCTGCCTCATGCCACATATACAGGGTAACATCTGCATTATTTAAAACATAAACAGTAAATTTGTGAAGTTGTAGCTTTTGCTTAAAATAAACCGCAGAGGCTAACAGTTTAGGACATAGCAGAACACGTTGCAAGTCCATTGTTAAGACCAATGTAGAATTGCTCGCACTGTCCTTTGCTGCTGTTTTTGCCTCTTTTGCCTGATTTTTTTTTCTATGTGATGTTCATATGCTATTTTACCAATGCTACCACATTGGTAACCTACGGACTGGTCTTTCTGAGGCCTATGAACGGACACCTTTTAATATTTCAGTACTTCTGTAAATAAATTCCTGCCCACAATAGCCATATTGTTGTCAGTGCACCATGTATTGTATACGGACAGCATGTGTTGCAGAGACAGGAACGAAGACTCAACATACCTCCTATTTGAGTTGACCCTATAATACAGGGGTGTCAAAGATACGGCCCGCGGGCCGCATGCGGCCCTCGGACCCTATCAATACGGCCCGCGAGCCGTATGCGGCACTCAGGTCCCATCATTACGGCTCGCTACCACGTGACAATATTATGTCGCGGAGGACAGAACCGCACTCTTTCATTGTAGATTTTAGATATTCAGAGGACAGTCGTTTTGAAGATTTTCGCAAAATGCATAAAATGGAATTCCCACTTTTTAACAATCCATTTACTTTTGATGCTGCACTGGCACCAATTCATTTGCAAATGGAATTGATAAATCTCCAATGCGACAGCATTGTAAAGGATAAATTTAAGGAAGTTAATGTTACTACATTTTATACACAATATTTCAAGAGTTTGAATAACTATCCAAGTATAAGAAATCATGCGGCACGTATCCTGTGTATGTTTGGTAGTACGTATTTATGCGAGCAGATGTTTTCCGTTATGAAAATAAAAAAAGTGGGTGTGTCAAGCCTACGCAAGACAGAAGTGAAACTTCTTTTGTTAAACCGTATGAACCACAATCAATTACGTATTTCACTCGTATTACACTCACGACGCAGTATACTAACCAAGCAGCTGATGCTTGGCGTGGCGCAGTTCGCTGGTGTCTGAGAGAGAGGAAAGAAGAGAAGAGAGAGAACGTTCGTGAGCGGCTCCCCCACCTCAACAAGCGCATATGGTGAGAGAGGGACAGTGAACGGTGAGCGGTGGTGGGGGTACCCGCATTTTCGTGTCGATCCTGACTCGGTTTTACTCCGTCCCCGAATTACGCGCCTAAAGAAGTTTCACTTCAATAAAAACAAACATCGCTCACGGCTTACGGATGAAAATCTCCAATCGATTCTAAAAGTAACTACGACGAATATGACACCCGACATCAATGAACTTGTCAAAAACAAGAGAAGTCAGGTGTCCGGCTCAAGATAATTTACCTTGTTACCCTTCTTTTTAACTTACTGAATTTATAATAAATAGGTATCTAACTAAATAAAGATTCTAACAATTAAGTATGGGTTTTATTTTTTAAATATTGAGTCCGGCCCGCTTACACACGCCAAATGTTATAAACGGCCCTTAAGAATATCCAGTTTGACACCCCTGCTATAATAGAAGCTTGGGACCATTGGCAGAAGATTGAGCCATGTTCTTATATTTCCCTCCGTGGCAATCTTTTTGTCAATTCTCTTTGAAAGAACCGCAAGTGTGAGCGGAATATTTCCATCCTCTGATTCTTCTTCTACTGTAGGCACATTCCATCTTTTGAAAATATTATCACCAATACACAAAGTATTGAGGAAGTTTTTCTTTTTCTAGACTCTGTGCTTTTCTCCGGCATTATTTAAAAGGAACACATCGCGTGCAGTTTTTTCTTTCTGCCTTTACCGGAATGTTCTTACGACGCTTCCTTATGCTTCGAGTTGACACGAGACTTTGAATGTATACTCTCTTCTCGGGCCATGTTTTTAATGTCCAAAAGTAAGTTAACATTTTTTGACGGTCTGCTGCTGTGATCGACTTGCATAAATATGAGTTTTGCTTACATCTGCTTAGCAATGTTTTTGCCGGCTTTTTCTCATCGTGAACATATTTATTATGTGTGTTATTTGCTCTTTTATAACCGATGTACCTTTTCCTAAGAGTTGTTCATTTTTGGTTTATCTTTATCTTCTGAGTGACTGATATGTCAGGCTCAGTTACTTAAGATACATCCATATTATGAGATTTGGACAGATAAGCTGTCCATTGGTCTTGCATAGCACATAACTTTCAGTTACGTCTTTACAGGGTGTAGCTAGAAGTTCCATATGAATAATGCCTGGACGGATAAGCTGCCCAGTGGTTTCACATAACATATAATCTTCAATGATGTCTTCGTATGGTACTAGAAGATCTTGGTTTGCGTCACAGAAGTTGGTATCAATGTGCATACGTTGCTCAGGCTCAGGCTTAGGCTCCGCCAAATAGTCCAGTACTTGTGGTGCATGGTGCTGCGATGTTGAAGGTTGAGGGTCTTCTATCGCACTTTGCTGCATAGTTTGCTGAGCCAAACGAACCATATTTCTGGCACAATTATTCATTGTGAAACAAATCAAATCCACTGTATTATACTTTTTTCACACAGATTCATGAATGTCGTTGGACAACTGACTGATTGTGCCAGTTGTTTGCGTATTTATTGGTCTAAAATTCAACAGATTCTACATGTATCACGTGCAGCAATTATTCTTATCTCTAAACAGGATGAATGAGGGCATTAAGGAACCAAGAAACTGAAATAGTAACTGAAATTTTAATTATTACCCTTAAATCCCATTTGACACATGATATGTGTCAGGTGATAAACATCATAAAGGATTCAACATCGTAAAATATGTAATAACAGAAAAATATTAATTTCTTTAATTATTTCAATTATTATTTAGGTACATCCATCTGCTGTCCGGTACAATCACCATAGACTAAAATATAACCTATGTACCGAAAAGAGCGCAGACAAAGCATATTAAAAATAGCCTATGTGACACTTGTCACATAAGCTTAATTTGGATGCACGATTTAGGATGCCGGCACATAGTAATTATTTAATATAGCTTTAATAAAGGGTGAGTAAATTATTTTCACATGCGATATATTGTGGACAATGTAGAAAAAAATATACATCGAATGGTATCAATAACTCATTTTCGAAAAAACTGTCACATTGGCTATATTTTATATGCAGCGACGATAGTCTTATATTATGAATAAAAATGTGATTGACATCAATTCACACAAATAAACCTAATAAAACTTTTTTTTTTTAATCATAATCAAATGGTTTTGCAAAACAAATCGGTAATTTTCTAATAAATAAATTCATTTGATTTTTAGCCGCAGACGTCCCGTTATGTCCATACCCCTTTGAGACTGTTTTCATTTGGAAGAACCGTTTCGTCCATTCTCGGGGAGAGGTTAAATGTTAATTAGAAAAACATTACAATGTCTTCAAATGTAGCATACCAAAAATTTAAAAAAATATTGAGGATACAATTATGCCATGGCTTTGAATCTGAAATAGTGGTTTGGACTTTGATTCTTAACAAAGTCAGTCTCAATTGATAGACAGGTTTTCATTTTCGTAAACCACTTCTTAAAATATGTGGGAGTATGTATAAAGAAAGAATGGTCAGTATGTAGGTCATGTTGAAAATTGATTGTATCTTTGTACTCACGTGAGTGGCAACATGGACTTCATTAGAAGTTTGTTCTCTAAAAACTTTAATAAATTTATCCGTATGAGTTTTGTGGGATATATTATTTGGCAGAATAATAATGGGCCTTCTGACTTTTTCTTGTAACTCCTTGAAGTCTTTAGAAATTAATCTAAAATTGAAGGTTGGTCTCATTGGCCTAGTAGATTTCACTTCTACATTTATAAACTGCATTTCTCCACTGTCGGCCGGTGTGGACTGATGAATGTCACTCTGAAAATTCAAAAAACAGTAATCTCTTAGCAGTTTTAGAATGAAATAAAGTGTGGAAGCTATTAAGATTCCATCAAGAGATACCTAATACAAGAAATGAATACACAAGAGTTCCAGCTGCCCGAGGCCAGTGGGACTGTGGCATCCCCAATTTAGGGTATGTAGTGTGACTGAAGGTAGAATGGGGGGGAAAGGTTAGAGAAAAGAAAAAGATTGGGAAATACAATGGACAATATACTAATATAAAATAACTAGCTGTTTTGCCCGTTGCAGGTAACTAATTGGTGAGAGTACTAAGCGGTTTGATGTTTGAATGTGGATGAAGCAAGGAGTGTGTGATTAGTCTTTTACCTGTTGCAGGCAACTAATACCTAATATTATTATTTTCACGGTTATGGCACGGCGAAGGCACAAAAAAGACAATAAGCTTTTGTTCCTTATCACCTTAATGCTGCTGGCGAGACAAACGATGAGATACACAATGAACGTATGTCTGCTTCCACCTAATGTTGAATTTTTTCTTTCGAGGCAACAGATGTTCAATGTGTATCTCATCGTTTGTCTCGCCATTATTTAGTATGTAAGAAAATTTAGTTAATAATAGCAAATTATTAATTTTAATTTTTTTAAGGGGTTTCTTTTTAACGACCCCAACCTGCTTAGGAATTATAAATTGTGAAACTGAAATGGCAAAATGAAAACGGCACATCAGCGAAAATTTGAACGGATTGATATAGAACTACGGCTGTATGAAAGCATTTGAGAGTTTCTTTCGCAAATTATGCGTACTTCCTTTCCCCGCCGCTAGATGTCTACTACGGAAATGTAGCCAAACTGAATATTTTAATGAAATGACATTTTTTTGTGATTTCGCAAATGTCAAAACTTTGGCCTGGTATTGTGCGACATTTTTAATGAATAGCTATATTTGCAACAGCTGATTAACGTTTCTAAACATTCAGACAATGAAATTTCCAAAAAATTTAACCGCAGAGTCTGCGTTTCGGACGGGATTTCATCACCAAGTGAACGATGGAGATTTTGAAAAAAAACCAATCATATCACGCTACGTGACCCGCTTGAGAACTCGCGGCTCGGAAGCGAAATGACGTAACTTTCACGCGATCGGGCTGGCGAAAGTGAACCCTGAGGTCGACCAAAATACGGGCGACGGAGGTTGAGTATCGCAAACCACCTCGTCGAAACAAATGAATACCGAATATTGGCTGAATTTTCCATACGATTTTTCATACATCTCGGCACAGTACCTTGCGACCGAAAATGAACAATGCGGTCTGTTAAAATGGGGCGAAGCGGTCGTTTTTTGGCTGCAGACCCTGTCTTAAATTTTTGCGTGACCGACTATAATATATGTATTGCACTTTCGTGCATTAACCATTTGTCAGTAGAAATGTGACAGAGATTGAAACTACAATAGCTGTTTACTTGAAATGGTTGAATATTAGTATACAACTAACGAAGGTTATTATTGATATGTGTGGTTATTATTGGTATTGGAGTATGTTACCTATTTACATTTCAAATAATGAATTCAAAGATACTTACATCATTAACAATCAGCATAGCATCTGTTTGATGTTCAAAATAAACACTATACAATCCTATTTTTATAATCCAGGTATCAGTCACAAAGGCTTTTAAAATTGAATTTGTTTGAATGGCAAATTTGTCAATTCTGAAATAAACTCAAATTATTGATATTTACATTATAACTGTATTTGCAAAATATAGGGTTTTCCAATAAGAGGTGTTATTTTGAATAGCCCGCTATTTCGGTAGATGTTACTTTTAAAGCTGTCATTTTTTGACATTTGACAAGTAGAAACTACGCCATTAATAAAAATGGAACGATACACGCTTCAACAACGCATTGAAATTATTAAAATTCACTATTATTAATTATTAGAATTCCATCGAAAAATCATCTTGGGTGATGAGTAGGGGTACGTAAATTTCGTTTTTACGAAATAGATGCGATAAAAGCGAAATCTGCATTTTATTTGCGATAAAAGCGAAATTTGAAAATTAAATACTTTCGCACCTTTTTACGTTACGTGCTTTCAAATGTTGATCAGACGCGCTAACAATTATTACAACTCTGTTCAAAACAGACAGAGACGGCTATTTTATCAACCGAAAATTCTATCGATCACAGCATGATGTTGAAGACAGCAGCTCAAAAGAGCTTGGATAAATTGTTGGTACACATGGGGCCGAATCCAACAAATGAGTGCTACAAGCACATTGACACATTTTTTAATTCCATCAGAAGCAACAAATGTGCCCTCTTCTTCTGTCAATTCAAATTCCATAGTGGAAAGCTTTGCGAAAATTCCGTTTTTCAAAAGTGTACCACAAGAAGAACTAATTGACGGGTACTCACATTTTCACAGACAATTACTCCGATTGGTCGGCCAAGAAGCTCCTGTGGATGTAATGCAAGTTTTAGTTACATCAAAATCTTGCTACCCTGGATTTCCAAAAGCAGCTATTCAATGTCTCAATTGCCCTGTCAATAGTGTTGATGCCGAGAGGTACTCTAGTATCTACAACATTGTCGTAACTGATCGCAGGCAAACAATGAAAGATGAAAATGTAGAAATTACAACAATGCTAGCCTTTAATTGAGTTTTAAACACTGTATTTTTTTTTGCGAAATAAATGCGAAATTTTCTATTTTGAGTTTTTTTAAATACGAAATCACGATTTTTTATTTGCGAAATTTACGTACCCCTAGTGATGAGGCCCATTTCCACCTCGGTGGCTTAGTCAATAAGCAAAATTGTCGCATCTGGGGCTCGGAAAACCCAAGAGTTATTGTTGAAAAGCCTCTCTATACTCCACGTGCCTTTGGTGCGGTTTATGGTCCGGCGGAGTCATTGGACATTACTTTTTCGAAAATGAGGCTGGAGCAACAGTTACGGTGAATGGATTGCGCTATCGAGAGATGATTAATGATTTTTTATGGCCGGAATTGGATGGTATTGATCTGGACAACGTTTACTTTCAACAAGACGGCGCTACGTGCCACACAAGCAACGAAACCATTGATCTTTTACGGGAAAAGTCTCTTTGAATAACAAAATAACACCTCTTATTGGAAAACCCATTATTACTTAGTTTGCATCAGTGCTGTAATGGAAAGAATACTTTTTTTAATTAGTGCAAAGAATTTATGTAATTCCTCTGTATAAAATTTTTATTTTATAAATTTTAAGATTACAATTTTGATGACTTTCTCAACTAAAACACTAGACTCATGCCCGTATTATGGTAGTCGTACATGATTTATGCAAGAATAACAAAATAATTTGTACAACAAATAATAAAACATAAGGGAAAAGGAGATATTATAGTAAACAAAAATTTTAAAAATACCTATTATTAAAGAAATCATATTAGAAATAAAAAATAATTATTATTATAACCAGTTTATTCTTACACTAAAGAAAATATTAAAAGTAAGATACTTAAATTAAAATTAAATTAAGTAAATTGTACCAAATTTTATGTCATTATTTTCTTTTTCTTTACACAGGTTAATCATGGTACGTACTTATCTAGAGATGTACCTATTTACGGTCACATTATCACATTTGAATTTAGCAATAGTAACAAATGAATGATAAAGAGTTGACATTCTTTTTTTAGATGATGTTGGGAACTGATGAATTCTAAAGAAACTAGTACGGTTTATTTATGGCTAGTATACTTTAAAATAGCCAATGTTGAATATAGAATCAATTGACTTTATTTAGGTGTTCAATACATTGTACATTTTATGAGCGATGAACAAAAACTGTTTTCTTTCTGAAATTTTCTGTGATCAAATTGCTAGATTTCACTTAATAAATCATTTTCAATACCACAATACAAAATAAATCAAAATCTATTTTTACCTCCTGAATTCTGTATTTACACTTGAGACCAAGGCCTTTAAATCATGATCTGAATCAGTAAACTTCTCCAAGTTCAAGAACACAGGATGACAGGTCCACGAATCTCTCCACCAACCAACTATTATCATCGCAACTATAATCGGAATTGCCAGAGCCGTTGTAAGAAAGCAACGCCAGAAGAGTGCGTATGGCGGATCGAGGAATAGGCAATGAAAAACACTAGGGTCACTTAGAAACACACCGAAAACGAAATCTAAAGGTAAGAAAGAATGAAATAACAGAGTAACTATTACTCTAACCCTGTGATACTCTATGAAGGACTCTTCTTCAGAGCCTAAGTACTTTGCAAATATCCCCGGAATAGACAAACCCACGGCGACGAAATCCACCGGTGGGTAAGTTAAAAGAAAGCCAAAAAAAAGATAAAGAAAGGCGAAAAAAAATATCTGCATTTAAAATCTTATTTTAACTTGCAATGCCACTTCCATAAATTAACCACTCACTGGCCATTCACTGGCACTCACGCTACATCGTAATAATTTGTAATAATCCAACGCGATCCAACGAATGAAGTAATTTTGACGTCTGTTTTGACGTTTCAGTTTTGTGTTACCACAGTAAAAATAAAAATAGCATTCTATTATTTTTCTCTGCTTTTGAAGCGGGGCATTATTGAACAACCGCGTATTGAAATCCGCGACATTCTTGAAATGTTTTATTTGGTCCTTCCATAAATAAACTACTCACAACCCATCTGTGTCCCTCTCCCGTCAAAACCACATTTGGTTTCTTAAAACGAAGCCACTCTTAAATTAATTTGGATGATTCTGAAAGGCCCGAACTGTTTCTACACGGCACAACATACATTTATACTGAGTGGAAGATACTCTCATTATCGCCCTGGTATAAAACCACCATTCAGACTTGAAACGTTGCTTGAATTAGCGTTACTAGATCTTAATAGCCAGATACTCTCCCACCTTCCTCTTTCCCATCTCCTTCTCCACCCTACTATCTTCAGCCTCACAACATACCCCATGGAGATGCCATAGTCTCACTGACTCCAGACGGATGGGAACAGTTGGAACTCTTGCGTGGTATTCACATAACAAATACATACCAAAAACGTTTAAGCGTTCTCATCCAAGGCAGTTTGTTTTTGTTCTTGAAGTTAGAGTATGGTCGACATTTATAAAGAAGAACATATGTTAGAAAGTAAAAGCAAATTCAAACACAAATGGCAGCGAACAACACAAAAACAGCCACAGTTACTGGCGCACCACAGGCAGTCCCAGAATGCGCCAGGATGGTCCCATGCATGGTCCCAGGCTGTCCCGACCATGTCCCCACGAGAATCAATCAATGTTTTTAAATAGATCAATTCCTTAACACCTCCACACAGAAAAATTTTACTAGAAGGAAGTTGACAAGATGACATCCGTGTGTATGTTTTACCTCGGTGCGACGCACAGAGTTTTGTTTCATACAAGCCAGACGGAAAAAAATTGATACACACCAATCAAGTACTTGTAAACTAAATTTGGGTTGTACTTTAGACTAATATGAAGAAAATTTGTTCTAAACCTGACAATATTTTTTTTTAAATTTTATACTTATAATTTGTAAAAATATAAATTACTTTTTGTACTAATGTTGTACAAAATGATAAATTTATGCCCATTTTCGATTGTGTACAGTATTTATAAGTTTTTAGAAAAAATATGTTTTAAGATTAATGTTGTTTATTTTTAATAGACCCCGCATACATAAATTTATAACAAGTTTCTCGTTAACTCTTTAAGCTTTTAAGTCACAAAAAAAATATATGTTACTTTTGAAGATAATATCTATACATTATTTGTTATGCCGAAATGTGAACTGTATAAAATTGCCATTATAGAAAAAAAAAATAGCAAAATAAACTCAGAAAATTATTAAAAACACATTTTGTTCTGTTATTTAATATGTTATGGGCATGAAAAAATTCACAGTGTATCTTTAAATACAACTAAAGCATTTATTGAGAGTTTTTTCCTCTATTTCAAATGAGTCGTGTTTTATTAAATATTTTCACAGCAGTCACTTTTGTCTGTTCATTGCAATCGTTTTGAATATTTGCGCCCTCTCTCTAACATTCGGATTTACATAAGTCCCTTTCAAACAATCGTCATTCGCCGCCCAGACGGCAAGCCTAATAGATCTGCGCTAGTGCTTTCGGCACCTAAAATGACGTGATTTATTGTAAATAATATTTTATTGCAAATATTTGAATAATTTATTTTACGTTTATATAGCATTTATCAGTTAAATTAACAAACATATATTAAATCTCCAGAGTCACACATGTTGCAATCTGGACAGTAGATTCTTGCTACTGGGGGCGTGCAAGCCCATTTTACATAGTCCCCGTATATTTATTATTACATTAATATTAATATACTATTTTCTTATATTATTACTTTTTTTTAAAATTGTAAAATGAAAGTTTTACTTGCAAACTTTCGGTGTCCGATTCTCAGTACCATGACATGGAATAATAATAATAACACAGCATTTATAGAGCGCAGTTTAGTGTAATTTCACTTCAAGTGCCATTGGTAATTGAGTATTAGCTGTCATGTTCTTAAAATGAAATGAAATGGCCTGCATTAGCGCAGGTACATAATAACATGGGATGTTCTACCGTTCTGTATTCTGAAAGAGTACAACAATAATCCTAGCTCCAATCATTCGATAAGTATATTTTAGGTCATGATTGATATTTTTTCCAACAAAAATAGTTTTTACCATCTGTATAATCTGTACCAATGCCAATTCTTAAATACCACCTGGAGTTTTTCAATCGTAGGAATTAATTTTACAGAAATATCCACTTGAAAACCAAATTCCTGAATCGTATAAAACGCGCTATCGCTTTTTTCACAACAACGCATTGGGTAGCTGATTATTTTAGAACTTTGAGATTATTTCTTTAATGAATTACGTAGTTCTTTTTATATTTTATTAAGATGTATCTATCACATATACTTTTATAAAATTTACATATATCTTTATGAAATTCAATTTTTACTTAAATTTAAACAAAAAAGTTAAAGCAAAAATATCAACAAACAAACCTGAGTATTAGAAATTATCGCTAAGGGACAACTCTGTATTAAAAAATATATAAAACTTATCAAGTTATTTTAATTATTTTTAAGTAAAAATGAGTCCATTTGAAGATATATTTAATGCATTGTGATAAGTGTAAAAACCGAGGAAGTTCGTTTTGTATTGGACATTGAATGATGATGATGTTATTTTACGTAATTTCACACAGGATTCAGGTGATTCTGCATGATTATACAAGTAAAAAATAAAATGTAACTTTTCCGAAATTCCAATGTTTCAAGGTAGATTTCAGGTAAATAAGTTAATAAGGTAGAGAAAAATAAATATTCTTCTATGGAAAAATATTGTTCTATGGGAAAAAAACAATGGATTTTCTAAAAAAGTAATTTGTCTTTTTTACTTCTACCATCATGTAGTTCACATCCCGAAGTTAGTGCACTTTACCCCTGGACATCTTATATAGATAATCTTATAAGAAATACCTTCATGGGTGAAAATTTTATTTCAATTCGATAATAATAATAATGATTTAATTTTTTGTATAGCAACGTTTTCGTGAGAAAATCACCTCAACGGCGCAAATAAAAGTTTTTTAATATTTTTTTATGAAAGCATACACATTAACTTTATAAAAGTTTATATATACACTTTTATAGAATGAATATGGATAAAAAACTAAGTTACACTTTAATACAGGGTGTCCGGGGATAAAGTGTACTAACTTCGGGAGGAGATTGTACGTGATGTTAGAAGTAAAAAAGATTTATAAATTTTTCGAAATTTAATGTTTATTTTACCGTACAAACAATTTTTTTTTTTACCTAAAAACTACTAATCCAAAATTCGGTACATTATAATCTCTTATCTTTGAATAACTATGGAACCCCTGTGCGCAGCTATTGAAGCTATTGGCGGTAGGCGTTTACAAAATTATAAATCCGTTTAGGTGTGCAGGGTCTTAACTCTACACACGAGGTACTGAGGAAAATGATTTCTCTTAGGACCTGTATTCAAACATACCCCAGTTACTCCAAACACACTAATTTATTAAAGCAGAATTAAACAATTCAATACATATACTGCAAGTAGCCCACTGATGGAATTGTGTTATTATAATATCGGTGTTCGCATATAGTTGGCAGTACACAAAAAAATAAAATGCTCATAGTCTGGAGAGAGGTTGTACGTGGCGTCTTCGTTCTAGTTTACTCTGTCTTTTCATAGATGTGTAAGGAAGAGAACGATCGTCGATGACGTATGTTCAACCTCTCTCTGTGATTACTTTACTCACTAGCGAAATCTGGCCTATTTATTAGTAATGAAAAGTTTTACAAAAGAGTTATTTATTATTTGTTACGAAAATGTAATGATTTATTTATTTGTTCACAACAATATCACATTAGTAACATTTTGGCAGTGAGTATTAATTAAAACCCGCACATAAGGTTCCCATGGAAGAATTGCTCACTTCTAAAAGATTTAGGGCAGGTTGTTTCAGAGAAATTTATTTATTTATTTATTTATTTATTTAGTACAGGTGATGATACAATGACACATGTAGATAAAAAATACTTTGACTGCCCAACTAGGAGGAATTCCCGTTTTAGGACAGTCAAAATTCAAATGTAACTTTGTCACCAAATGCCATTTGGTTTTTTTGACAGTTGAAAGATCCCGTTAAATGCCGATTCCAAGTCTGTTTCAGCTTTTGAACAAATTGTGATGATCAGAAGAGGGTCACTATCATGTTGTTGTGCCCTTATAACTTATTACAATTTAATAAAAAGCTGAAACACATCAAGAATCGACGTACAACCTTTCAAATGTCAAAAAATAAAATGGCGCTGAGTGGCGATTTGATGACTTTGTCACATGTGAAATTCTACGAAACAACTGGACCTTGGTTTTAGTTCTTTAAACACTGAAATATTTTTTTTTATTTTAAATCTAATATTTGGAACTTATGTACATAATATAAGATTTTTCCGTCCCTTGGCAAACCTTATAAGAAAGTTTCATCACAAAAATTCAAGTGAGTTATTTTGAATACATATTACGTAGCAGTTCATTAATCAGTTTAATTAACTTTTGAGTGTGAAACTCACATTAAAATGTTATTGTAGGTGCTTATAAGAATATTATGTCTGCGATTTAATTAAAGGGTGATTATTGGTGGTTCTTGAACAAAGTTCACGTCTAGTAGACAGAACACGGCCCGACATACGGGACAGGTGCACTTATTGCTGAGCCACTTGTCAGTCTGATCCGGGTCTTGACGAGACGCAAACCAACGGGCCATGCAATCGATACACCACATAGGCCTGAAACAAAAAGGATTAACACGCATTAAAACAGATGAAATAATGGTAAACATGAAGTTAATGAAATTTTCTACCACAATAAAAGTCTTAAAGACTGCGTGTGACTGGCAGTGTATAGTGAGTGGGTGCTCTAGTGGAAATGATGCATAGACAGGCAGTAGAAGAGGTCTACTGACAGGAAGAAGAATGTAGCAGGATGGGAAGGTTTGAGGAATGGAAGTGAATAACTAGAGGCGGTGGAGAACATTTCCGGAGAAGGCAGAATTCTATAATTGGATTGTAATGCCGTAATGATGATGGATGATTCATTGTATGCATAGAATAAAGAATAACACAAGAGGTGCCTTGTGGACGTGATTCGTAATACAATTATTTTCCTAATTGAACCTTATATTTCAAATACAAAATTCAAATGGCATCGAGATCTACGATGTCAGGCGAGTGTAAGTGAGCCTAAACACTGGGCCATTGGGCTAAATGAAACATTTGTTTCCATTCAAATTTGTATGGAAAGCAGTTCCATTGATATTCTTTAATCTATGATTGTATGCATATATTATATTACATAGTTTGTTTTTACCTGCAGTTACACTGTGTGCATTCCGGAGGCCTTGGTTCTCCTGGTCTTATAATTATTTCAGTAGGATCTAAACACTTTTTGTTAAGTTTCACATTAGATCTCTCCTGCATACATCCTATGCACAGCTCCAAGGGCTGTAATAGAGGTATAAAATATGTTTAACTTCTCGGAGAGTAAGTTTTTGCCAACTGTATGTAAACCGAATAAAACTCATTTTTGAAATCGTCAACAATTGGTTTTGCAACACAAATCGGTATATTTTCTAATAAATATATTCATTTGATTTTTAGCCGTGAATGCCTGGGTGTGTCGATACCCCTTTGAAACTGTTTTCGTCCAAAAGCGTCCATTCTCGCGGAGGTTAAATGTTAATTAGAAAAACATTGCAATGTCTTCAAATTTAACATACCAAAAATCAAAAAAAATATTGATGATACAATTATGCCATGGCTTTGAATCTGAAATAGTGGTTTAGACTTCGATTCTTAACAAAGTCAGTCTCAACTGATAGACAGGTTTTCATTTTTGTAAAACCACTTCTTAAAATATGTGGGAGAATGTATAAATAAAGAAAGAATGGTTAGTAAGTAGGTCATGCTAAAAATAGTTCATATCTTTGTACTCACGTGAGTGGCAACATGCACTTCATTTAAAGAAGTTTGTTCCCTAAAAACTTCAATAAATTTATCTATAAGAGTTTTGTGGAACACAATATTTGGCAGAATAATAATGGGCCTTCTGACTTTTTCTTGTAACTCCTTGAAGTCTTGAGCAATTAATCTAAAATTGAAGGTTGGCCTATTTGGCCTAGTAGATTTCACTTCTATATTTATAAACTGCATTTCTCCACTGCCGGCTGGTGTGAACTGATGAGTGTCACTCTGAAAATTCAAGAAGCATTAATCTCTTAGCAGTTTTAGAATGAAATAAAATGAAGCGAGGAAACTATTAAGATTCCACCTAATAAAAGAGATGCATACACAAAAGAGTTCCAACTGCACAAGGCCACTGACATTCCAGATTTAGCGTATGTAGTGAGACTGAAGACAGTAGAGGAAGAAATTTTACAGAAAAGAAAAAGATAGAGAAATCCCTATTCAATTCTGGTCACTAAATACGGCTATTTCAAGAAACATTTCGATTCGAAAAGGTAAACTGACAATATACTAATATAAAATAATGGCACTTTTGTGCATTAACCATTTTTTCAGTAGAAATGTGACAGAGATTGAAACTACAATTGCTGTTTACTTGAAATGGTTGAATATTAGTATATAACTAACGAAGGTTATTGTTGATATGTGTGGTTATTATTGGTCACCATTAGATTATGTTACCTATTTACATTTCAAATAATGAATTCAAAGATACTTACATCATTAACAATTAGCATAGCATCTGTTTGATGTGCAAAATAAACACTATACATTCCTATTTTTATAATCCAGGTATCAGTCACGTATGCTCTTGAAGTTGCATTTGTTTGAATGGCAACTTTGTCAAATCTGAAATAAACTCAAATTTATCAGTGCTGCAATGGAATGAATACTGTTTTTTTTAATTAGCACAGCGAATTTAGGTAATTCCTCTGTACAAATGTACATTGAGATGCAAGTAAATCTTTGAATAAAGATTATTCAGTGATCAATTCGCTAGATTTCACTTAATAAATCATTTCCAACGCCAAAAAACAAAAATTAACAACACAAAATAAATCAAAATCTATTTTTACCTCCTGAATTCTATATTTACACTTGAGACCAGGGCCTTGAAATCATGATCTGAATCAGTAAACTTCCCCAAGTTCAAGAACACAGGATGACGGGTCCACGAATCTCTCCACCAATCAAATATTTTCAACGCAAGTGTAATCGGAATCGCCAAAGCCGCCGTAAAATAGCAACGCCACAAGAGTGCGTAAGGTGGATCAAGGAATAGGGAAGGAAAAACATCAGGGTCATTTAGAAACAAACCGAAAATGAAACCTAACGGTAAGAAAGAATGAACTAGCAGAGTAACTATTACTCTAACCCTGTGATACTCTATGAAGGACTCTCCCTCAGAGCCCAAGAACTTAGCAAATATCCCCGGAATAGTCAAACCCGCGGTGACGAACTCCACCGGTGGGTAAATTAGAAGAAAGGCAAACAAAAGATAAAACAAGGCAAAAAAAAACATGTTGTCATTTATAATCTTATTTCAACTTGCAATGCTACGACATCCTAATAATCCAACGAAAGAAGTTATTTTGACGTTTGTTTTGACGTTTCAGTTTTGTGCTACCTCAGTAAAAATAAAAATAACATTATATTATTTTTTCTGCGGGGCATTTTTGAACAGTCGCGGGCATTCACCACATTCTCGAAATATATTGATTAGTCTCTCTATGTCCTTCTCTCGTCGACTACATTTGTGTTTTTTTACAACGAAAGTACTCTAAAATTGATTCTGATGATTCTGAAAGCCCCAACTTTCCCCGTGTGGAAGATAATCTCAGGATCACACTGGTGTAAAACTTCCATTCAGACTTGAAACATTGCTTGAAATGGCTTTGCCGTATTTGGTGACCAGATCTGAATAGCCAGATACTCTCCCATCTTCCTTTTCACCATCTCCTTCCCCACCCCACTAACTTCAGCCTCACATTACCTACTGGTATAATATACCTTCTGGCATATTTATATGTTCTTTTTAAATGTGTAGTAGTTTGAATAAAATAAGAAATAATTTATGTAAAGGTAACGACACGCCATTACATCATATCGTCTACGAATTCATTTGATTCCAAAATATCACCACACTACATATTATTGAAGAAAAATAGCTGTGATTACGAAAGAATCTTTTTTCTAATTATAATATACGTTTAAAAGAAGAAAAATTCGTAATTTTCCGAATCTCACATATTACACAATTTTCGAAACGTTTTGTGTCTGCCAACTCAACTCTTTCCATTTTACAATACGAATAAAAAAAATAGACAAATTCCTACCTATTAGATAAGTTCCTACTTTATCGCTTGTCTGATCTGATTTACACTTATGAGTTCTGATTTTGGAAATTAAATTTATAAACTACGCAGGAAAACAATTTCAAATCGCTTGCTGGCAAAATTTATTTATAAAAATGGCCTTAATATCTGACCATAATAATAAATATACATAAAATTTCTTTCACCTTCATTTGTATACATTTGTTCAGTTTCCTATTTTTATCTTTATTTTCACTAATCCCAACTCTGCATATTTTGACTGAGTTAAAATATTATTCTTTATGAATTTGTATGTTTTTCTTGATTCTTTTATTGTATTTGTTTATATTTATTTCATAGTACTATTTTGAAAAAAATAATGCTTCTAATTTTGGAAAATTCGGTTCTTTTAAATAACAAAAAAACTACTATTGTGCACAGGTTCCTATTTTTATAATTTTGTAATTACCTATTATTACCAGCCCTGTATTTTTTTGTTAAGTTATGTTTATGTTATGCCCTATGTTATGTTTATGTTATGTCATGTTTATGTTATGTCATGTTTATGTTATGTTATGTTATGTTATGTTTATGTTTATGTTTATGTTTATGATATGTTATGTGTATGTTATGTTATGTTTATGTTATGTTATGTTTATGATATGTTATGTTCATGTTATGTGTATGTTATGTTATGATATGTTTATGTTGTGTTCATGGTATGTTTGTGTTATGTTAATCTTTATGTTTTATAATCACATTTGTTTACTCCCATGTGCTGTGTTTGTTTATAATATTGCCAATTTCATAGTTCTGTTTAAAAAAAACGCTACTAATTTTAGAAAAATCTTTGGTTAAATAACGAAAAGCGCCCACTTATATTGTACACAGGTTCCTATTTTTATAATTTTGTGATAACCTACTGTTACCAGCTCTGTACCGTTTATGTTAAGTATGTTATGTTATGTTTATGTTATGTTTGGTTTATTTATGTTATGTTTATGATGATATTGTTAATAAGAAAAATGTTAATTGTATATGGCCAAGATCATCCCTAATGGGTGAATGCCAAAATAAAGAATAGTAAAATTCATACACCGACAACCGAAATTAGTAAGTTTAATAATTTCCTTATTATATTGAACTGAAAAACACGATTTTCTGAAAAATGGAAAATGAAATTGACATTTTTCAAATCACTTTTCTGTCATCTGAGAACACACGTAAGAAGTCACACATTTAAAGGTTTAAAAAATCTAACTAGTACATTAAAATTACAGAAATTTTTAAGTGCACGGTGTTCGGACTCGTAAACACCACATTTTAAGTCGATTTTGTGGTATAACTTCCAGCTTTTCTACAAGTTGCTGGACACCGTGTATAAATAATTTAAGTAACATTATCTTATTTTATATTTTTGTAATAATTAGCTTTCATGCGGAAACGTAATGCAAATTTAATATTATCTCCGCATGGAAAACCCACAGATTTCCGTCGTTTTACGTCGTTTAGAAGAAGTTAATTAAAAAATAATTTATTTATGGTTAGGACCTAATTTTATTGTAAATATAATATTTTATTCTCTTTTCATAGTTCATGGCGGAAATCGGGCCGATTTTTATTTAATATAAATCTCGTGTATACTTTAATTTAGTACTGATAAAAAATAATCAAATAAAACAATATTTTTCCTAATGTTTTAAATAAATATTTATTTCTGTGATATGTTAACACGAGTAATAATTTTTCCCAAAATAATATTTTTTTACGTAGGCAGCTTTATAAAATTATAATACAATTTTTTGATGTATAATACTGTAGAAAAAAAATGTCACCCAGAAAAATAAAACTCACTGAAAAATACATTTATGGAGTTTATTGAAAATATGTATTCACATAATTATGAAGAAAATTTATTTAACAGTTTATGACGCAATGTTTTCTAAGTAAATTTTTTGTATGATATACAGGTTTTTCAGAGACTTATCTCACTTATTCTAACCAGTTATTCTCGAAGTTATTTGGAGTTTAAAATGTAGACAACATTTTTTCGATTGATTTTTTTTTCAACGAAAAAAATCAGTATGTATTGAATCAGCCTGTGAAAATTTTTTTGTTTAGTTACAAAAAAAAAAAAAGAATTAAACAACAATTGTCACCGGAGAGCAAAATAATTACATATACATTTTTTACTCCAAATCACTGGTGGGTAAGTCAGGTAGGTACGTCTCTTAATACTCTGTACAATATACTCTGCATTCACAACTACCTTACAAAAGTGTAGGCATACTATTTTCTTACATAATAAAAATAGCACGATGAAGAAAGATCGTTAACTTGTTTTTTAAAACATTATTTTTTTTTATTAAGTTATTAGCAAACTTTTATTTTGAAAGCATTAAAATTACCTAGGTATTTTTTAAACTTATTTTGTCGACCGTAAATGCACTTTTGTTTTATATATACCACACTACTAGGTACATCTATCTGTTAGTTCAAAAATATATTATGTGACCATGATTCAAAATGTTTCGGTATTCTATGTTAATAATAAAATTCGTCATGTACAAGCACAATGTAAATCGCAGCCTGGCATTTTTGTTAGAAAAAAATTAGAAAATATTTGCATATTGACTGTAGAAAGAGACATTTATTAGTGGAATAAACCGTATCAAAACAACTACCATCCATAAAAAAAAACACGGAGAAAAATAATATTTAAAATTAAATATTTAACTTCTAACGAAAATTGGATAATGTTTTGAAAATTAAACCCAAAATGACAAGTAAATAGGCAGGTTTGTCGTAGTATGACTAAATGATTTATGATTTAGTTATGTATTTAAACGAAAATGATTATATTATTAGGTATATAACTTTATTTTTTTTATTATCTTTGACAATATCTTATTTGAGTATATTTAGGAAACATACAGTTATACAAATGAATTAATTTTATTTTTTGGAGGATTAAGATGTTGAGAACAAAATAAGCCAGTTAAGTTCCATTTACAATATGTTGTATGTCAAAAGTGTACGGAGAAAACTTACATACATAAAATATTGCTAATTTATTAAGACTCTCTTCAAATTATTCATTATCCGGTTAAAAACGGGACTGCAGGCCCTTATAAATTGACAGGTTTCCCAAAAAACTTTTAGTAAGATACGAATGTACAATCACAATGTCGTAACACGTGTTCATAAAAATCCGAATATTTCCTCATACGTGTTTCAATGTATTTTTTAGGAAACGGCCTGCAATCCCGTTTTTAACAAGATTTTAATAAATCAGCAATGCTCATTTTTCTCCGTGTGGAATGCGCAATGCAAAGGAAATGAAGGGATAATAGAATAGCACCAATTCATAAATAAAAGCCAACACTTACCTAGATAAATATATAAAACGTAAATTGTATACACCATCAACCAAATGCTTGGTTTCGTTGATGGTGTATACCTGTTACCTGAACCTGTTATTTGGTTCATGGTAGGTACCTGTTACCTGTACCTGGTATTTTGTTGATGGTACCTACGATCAACCTAAATATATCGATGGAATGTATCGAATAATTTATGGTTTTGAAAAAAGTTTTCGATAGTTTTTGTGTTGCAGCCAGGAACATAGAAAATAGTGTTGGTACAATAATGCACCCTTGCTTCACTCCGGTTATAGCTTCAAGGTGACAGGTTAGTACCTATTAAATTTCTAAACATATTACGTTCATTCCAACATGAATCAGAAGAATTACTCAGTTTTTTTAGGGTATCCAACCTCTAGGACATAGGTTCCCAAATAATGAGTCGCGACTCCAAATGGGGTCGCGAAGGGTTTTCTGTGGGGTCGCCCCAAGATATTATTGTAATAATGTTAATTTTTAATCATTATATGTCTCGAAGTTTGATAGCATCACATTTTTTTTTTATCTAATATCCGAAAATAGCCTTCTATATTTGCGAAAAGTTATGAAGAACGTATTGTAACTAAATTTTATTTTTGTTTGATAAAATGGCAGAAGAAGCCTTACTACCCCAAGGGCATGAGCCTCTGTAAATTGGGGTTGCAACCCGAAAAAAATTATGTTCCCTGGTCCAAGGACTGTTAAAAAACTTTCACGTTCGACGGTATGGCGCGGTCAAAGAACAAAGAACGATGATGGTTTTCTATAAAGATCGACGAGTTCAGGAAGAATATTTTCAACAAAAGGAGTTCAGTTGTTGGGCAATGGCGCTAGCAATGATTTAGACTTGTAATATTGTAATATATCGGTAAAGGCAGAATGTATAACTTAATTTAGTCGATTATGTGATATTAAGAATGTAAATGACTGAACACTGTATGGAATAATAATTATTATTATGTGTTGTATGGAATGATAATAGACTTTCGATTTTTTTATTTCTTCGTTTTTAATTTTAGAATTTGGTCTTATAATTTTTTTTCGTTAAAAACTAATTTTGTTTGGAGCAAGTTCCAAGTAAATTGTTCCCAAAATCGTAGTCCTGGGGTATTTCGCAGTACCAATTGAGTGCAAGGTTTTGTGATAATTAACCACAAATGTATTATACTAATAGTAAATGTGAATGTTTAAGGCCACGCAAAAGCTGCAATTTCTTTAATATTGTCATGAAGTTTATCTTAAAATGTAAATATGTATATATATATATAAACTTTTATTTACAGCAAATAAAAACTTAACAATATAGCTACATTTTCTTAGTTACTTACTAATATAAGTTAATGCATGCGTACAAATACAAACAAAGGTCTTTATAGTTTTGTGTACATTTTATACAACTCTTTACAATATGTAACAGCTGTTTCTCGTTTTCGAACAGTGGTAAAGCCACTGAAAGTCAATCATTGGAAAGTAAGTTTTTTTACTAATAAAAAACAAATACATAAATACAATTGGGAGGAACCTACTCAAAAGCAAATAATTTACATAATATGTTCATTGCTGTGCTATTTGCATCTAACTCAGCTTGAATAATATATTTAACTATTCAAAAATATATATTTAGTAAAAAAATAATTATCACCGTTATGTTTCATAACATCTTTCCTAATTAATTTAATTAACACAAGAAAATTTTACGCGTCTCTTTGTGGCTAAACCTCCAAAATTATTCCTTATTCCAATGAAGCAATTATTGTTAAGCTAGCTTGCAATTTGTATGCCAAAAGAGTAATTGTAAGGATATTTGGAGGGACGAATTTCACTGGAGGCTGATTTCAATAAATATTATATTTATATTATAATATAAGTAATTATTCGGGTCCTGAATATTTAACTAATATACAACACTAGCTACCTAACGTAACTACACAAGATTTAATAAATTATTTTTAATTTTAAATAAAAATGTTTCTAAATTTTTATATTTTTTCATAAACTTAAATACGCATACATTCAAAATATTGTGCATTTTTTCTAATCTTGTGGAAAATTTATTGGTGTTTAAGCATTTTTACACTGCCTAAAAGATGAAAACTTATCTTTTACTTCTACTCTAGAATATAAATACAAATTGTGTAGACGTACAAATCTTCCCTACGTATTCAGGCACAGGTGATTTTTCATAGAATGGTTTGCAAATGTTACAAATATTTTGAGAAACTTTGGTAAAACGTTGATTTTTAAAATCTGTCAAAAAATTGGCTTGTTCTTTCTTATGTTTTTCTTGCATTTTTGAACAGTCAACCTATAGACAATGTAAACTAATATGAATATATATAAAAATTAAATTACTTTATGAATCAATTAATATAGGTATGTTTAAGGAAACCATTCTCCCTAATTTTTAACAAATAGATTAAGGACAACATGATGATTTTTATTTTAAATTCATTAAATTTCTTAGTAATATTAGAGTGTTTGGAAGAAAGCATGATTACAGTGAAAAATAGGAATGAGTTTAAATGCGTTTGTTAGTGTATAAATTAAAATTAAAACAACCGCAACAATTTTCGCATAACAAATTGTTTGATGATTTAGAATTAAATATATTGGATAAACAATATTTATATGAATGGGCTCATATTAATAATATTATATGGTATAAAACCCTACGAAATCAATATGATTTGATTGATAGATATCCTCAATAAAATATATTGGTTGGTTTCGTGTAGAAGGGAAGAAGAAATTTAAGCTAATGATAAGAACTACGATTAACGATTATTTTGAATGGCGCGTGTACAATGCGTACATACACACTACGAAACATCGGCTCGACCATTTTTTGGCTGAAAAATAACAATGCGAAAATATATATTATTTACTATGAAAATTCTGTCCCCTAGTTTATGGAAACTGTGTGACCTGACTTTGTATTCCTCATTTTCCGAACACAGAAGCAATAGTTACACTTCCTTTCCATAAACAGGATCTAATTGATATTGTTAACTTATCTAACACAACCTATATTCTTCACTTCTTCAAACCAAACATTTTGATTACAATTTGAACTCTTAGTGTCTGACTTAGCAAAAAGGAGTTTTCTTGCAGTTTCGGCTGTGTTGTAGTAATGTGACTCATTGGTAATGATATAAATTAAAAATATTACTCAAGTTTGTATCAAAGACACATATAATCGATAGGCAGGTTTTCAATATCGACGTCTGATAAAGACAGCATGACAAAATGCTGTATTCCGTTAAGGTTTGAGCAGCTAACTATTTTGAACTACCCAAAGTATGACGTTACGCAACCATCTTGGTTTTGAGGAGTAAGACTGGCCAGTAGAGTATGACGAACAGGAGGAAGACAGCTGGGAAGATGACCCTGGAGAGCTTGTCGATCTCCCGCCACAGCACCTTCTCTTGTCCGGTGTCCTGGTCCATCCAGGCCACCTGCAAGATGCTCTGTCTTCTCTCCATACCAGCCCGTCCAGTACTGCTGCCTGATGGAGATACCACTTCCACCTTCCTGCATCGCACTCCAGCATTGTCCCATGCTGCCACGGTGTTGCAACCGCCTTTCTCGTTGGAGTTGATTCTCTAGAAAGTATAAAAATAATAATTAAATATACCTCAATCATAAAAGAACCAAAACACAAATTTTGCTGTCTTGCAGAATCTCAAATCCATCACTTATTGTGATCGGTTTTTGTTTTAGTGTCAATTTTAGTTTTCTTTTCCAGCCAATTTTATTATTTACTTAAGTCGATAGGAAATGCATAAACAGTGAGTATTTCTTACCACTGGAATCAAACGGGGCATTCCTTCCTGAGACTTTTTCTTGTTTATTTGGTACTGAACATCAAGAACTTTTACTACAACAAACTCTCCAAGAGCCGCAAAAACGAACACCATACATCCTGCCATCCACAAATCCAAAGCCTGTAAATTAAACAATACATAATATAATAATAATCAAAAGATTATGTGCACCAATCCTAAACGGTTAGTACAAACGAGTAAGTTTTCTCACTTTGAAGTTTTGCCTATTTATTACTTATAAAACTTTAACGTCATCTTGTTCCAGCAGTTCCGAAAAATGTTCAAGGACAACTGATTTTCGATTCATGAGTTATTTGGAGATTTTCAAGGAACAAGGATAAGAAAGTGAGATAAGCCAAACCTTGACGTAAGCCACTGGAGGAATATCAGCTCTAAGTCCAGTGAACATAGTCACCAGCGTTAACATGCAAGTGACCAGCAAAGTGACTCGACCAGGAATCGCGTCCAGGTCCAACCAGAAACTGAACCAAGATAGCATCACAACCAAGGACGATGGAGCAAACGTTTGTATTAAATGGTGACCGATCTGTCTTTCGAATCTGAAGTACACTACCAGTCGCGAATAATTTCCTGGAACACCACACAACCATTACAAAAAATACGTATAGTTTGTATATTTGATTCCATCAAAGCTATAGAAAAGTGATAATTACTACCGTCTTTCTCTACCATATATCCATCTGTTTCTTCCAGCCTTAGTGGTTCACCCATGTGATATTGAAGCAACTTCAATTCTGGGTTTATGGTGACACCTGCTACGTTCCAACGTAATCGGACCTTCTGATTATTGTAAGAAACTGAAAAATATTTTTAAATAGATTATGAATAATAATTATTGACCGTGTATAATCTTTTATCATTTGGATTAAGAGATCCAAGGGAAGAACGACGGTGACCTCGGGAGCAATAGGGGAGTATTGAAGGGCAGCAAAGGACCTACAAGAGCAATAAAAACTTGCTGAAAAAATGGTGACAATTTTTTTTTCAACATCGCATTCGCTTCCGTTTTATTTTCACTTTACTATAGGGCAGTGCTCCGCAACCGGTGTGCCGTGGCACACTGGTGTGCCGTGAGCCGGGCACAGGTGTGCCGCGGTCAAATTCAATGTATTTGACATTTTAGAATATTTCATTATGTATTTATTACACAATGACAAAATATTTTTCATAATATTGTCTATTTTTCATTGTCTGAAGATACTGTTAAAAGACTTATTCACAATATATTAGAAACACTGATTAGAAAACTGTTATTGGCTGAAAATTTTGCACTTCAGATCAACGAAACAACCGATATTAAAAATAAAGCACAGTTGATAGCTATTGTACTTTTCGTTAACGAGGACTTAAAGAACATTATTTATTTTGTAAGGAGGTTCCAGAGTGAACTACCGGTGAAGAATTTTTTCAAGTAACCGATGATTTGAGCAATTGCATTGCTGTTTGCACGGATGGCGCTGCGGCAATGACGGGTAATAAAAGGGGTTTTGTCTCTTGTGTAAAACAAAAAAATCCAAAGTTACAATTTACACACTGCTGCATACATCGAGAAGCATTGATGGTCAAAAATTTACCGGAGGAACTTTTGAACACGATGAATGAATGCATTAAAATCGTAAACACAATTAAATCAAGAGCCCTAAACTCGCGAATCTTTGGAATACTCTATGCAAAAATGGGAGCCGAATATGAATCCTTATTGTTTTATACTGAAATTCGTTGGCTATCCCGAGGCAAAGCTTTGGCTAGATTGTTTGAGCTTCGTCACGAGGTGTGCGAGTTTCTTTTAAATCAAAATATGCCCAAACTATTTCAGCACCTCGATGATAATTACTGGATATCCAAACTTGCATACATACATGGCTGATATATTCGAGCATTTGAATGAACTTAATAACGAACTTCGGCAGAAAAAGTTAGTACCAAAGTTAGCCCAAAGGATCAAGGTTAGTACAATTGAAAACTGTGGATCTGGCCCAACAACATTTAATTATGCTTCAGCAAAAATTTGGTCAGTATTTTCATTCCATTAATACGGAATAATACGATTGGATTCGAAATCCTTTTGCAACCAATGCAATAAATTCTACGGAAGCACTGCCTCTGCAAATTTGAGTGGAATTTACAGATTTAAATAATGACATGACAATAAAACTTCACTTCTCCGAAGATCAATTAGATGTTTTCTGGATTTACGTTAAAAAAGAATATCTTCACATTTCCGCCAACTCATTCTTAACACTACTTCCATTTTCAACGACATATTTATGTGAGCAAAGTTTTTCAACGCTTGTATTAATTAAAAATGATAAGCGGTCATGCTTAAAAGGTCTTGACCAAGAACTTCGGGTTGCGCTGTCAAAAATCGAGCCGAATATAAAACTTTTGTGTTCATTGAAACAAGCGCAGGTTAATTTAACAATTAATCGCTCATTAATTTATTATTATTTTATAATAATTGTTAAGATTGCTTAAAAATAAATATGTTATATTTATATGTATGTATGTATACTTTTCAAATAAAAAACAAGGAATTATTGTAAAATTTGTGTATCAATTTAATATCTATATATTTTAGCTTTTGGTGTGCCGCGGAATTCTAGGAAGAAATTTGGTGTGTCGTAGGTGAGAAAAGGTTGCGGAGCACTGCTATAGGGCATATTACAGGTGTAAAAAAATATGATTATAATCGATATATCCAAACAAATTGTAAATATCTCCCAAGTAAAAACAAATGCCGAAAGTAAAAATAACTTGCTATCCTTTGTACCATGCATAAAAAACTTCTCTTAAAAACATTAGTCTATCATTAAAAAATAATTATCGATTTTAAATTGGCAGGTATGACAGATTACTTCTAGTACTTCTGACTCGTGTGGGATATGGCAGAAATACGTATTACGAAGAGCATGTCAATGCTATAATTAGTCTAAAAAGCTTAAGTATTTTCTAAGAGAGGTGCTGGAGGCAAAACATACTTGAAAAGGAATCAGCTACCCAAATAAGTCTTGTAAATCCTATTATTAAAATCTTGCTCCTTGACATTGGTGATTTTTTTTTATAGCATCATCGATATGAAAGCTTTATTTATATATATCACTAATTTAATACAGTTATTGCCGCTTTTTTCAAAAAAGTTCATGGTCATGGTTTGTGTACGAAACGGTAGGTTAGGTAAAGCACAAGCCCTATAGGAGCAGTGAGCTTATGGTTTTATACTTACAACTTTCGATATATATCGGGCAGGATTGTATGTCCATTGGATATAATTGGAACTCCATCTGACACGCAATGATGGCGTGCATTCGGGCAGCGTATTTCACAGTTTTATTTTTATAAAGAGTGACTGAAGAAAATTTATGAGTGAGCGTCGCGATCTCTGGAATAAAAGAAATTTGTTTTTATCATACTGTAGGTACAAAACCACCGTTTAACAAGATCAATTATTCGCACGCCAACCTTTTAGTATAATAAACTAATACATTACAAAATCGTGCCCATTTTTAGCACGCGAATGGAAGACTTTCAGAGAGTCGTAATGGATACAATGGTGGTACGAAAAATACCTACAACCGTTTCAGTTTACTCTTAAGTATTTAAATACATGAATAACTATCACGCACACAGTCCTAGCTTCATTTGCATTAATACTCGACTCAAGTAATTAATTTACATTGCCATGTAATCTCTTCCTTGGGGTTCCCTGACTTCTCCTTCCACCCATGCACTTGCCCGTCATACACTCTCCTTTCTGCGTCCTTCCACTTTACATCATAAACCCTGCCTCTTAAACCTTTAAATAAATCCTTTTTAAAGTACAACCTCTTTTAATTTTACTTCGAAAAACCTATGGTACATTAATTAATTACCTTGGTATTTCAGTCATATCTTTCAGGGGTAACTCAGGCTTCTTCGAACCACACGGAGAAAACTTACTGACATGAAATATTGTTAATTTATTAAAATACTGGTCAAAATTTTCCTGTTAAAAACGGGACTAGAGGCCTAAAACGAATTATTTGACAAATTTCATATCAAACCGTCAGTAAAGCACGGATATTTTATGAGAAATTCAGTTCACGTGTTCTTCAAAATACTAATATTTATGCATCGCGTCCATTAAATTTATTTAAATGCGTTGTACACGTGTTTAGATTTATTCCGAAAGACAAATATTTTATTTGGAAATGGTCAAATTTTCAACAGTACCTTAATAAACAAATTTAAAAAGCCGTAGCTACTCATTCTATCCGTGCACTTGCGCACATACGTTCTTCTACCCAATATGACTGGTGATACTCACAAGCGTAGACAATATTCTTTGTCCTCGCAGTTCGGTTCTGTAATTTTTCTTCCGCGAGGATATTATATTTCACTGGGGGGTGGTGTGCCATTGCCATCAATGTTGCTAACATGAAGATTACCTAAACTATTCCAATAATATGTTTTGAAGGTAATTTCCAACCTGTTATTTTAGAGTTAAGAAAGTATGGATCCGGGTGCCAGAGGTTATCGAAGAACTCCGATGGGAGTGTGACGTAGTCGTCCCCCTCTTCGAATATATCATTCGGCAGTTGAAGTCTTGACTCCACCCATGTCTGGCGAATAAACATGTCCACGCTGAAACATGTTAACAGATAATTCTAATAACTTATGAGACATTATAAATATTATTTACACTTTTCAAAGTGATTGATTTTTTCTAGAACTTCAAAGTAATTTATATCTAATCGATCAGAATAATAATAAATTCTTTGATTATGATTCACCTTGGCCTATGTAATTTTCTTGTAAAACTTTTAATAAGCCCTTAAAGAATTCATTAGCAGGCCTGCGAAAATGATCTTTCGGATTCCGTAAAGAATTCTAAATTTTGTTCGAGTGTTTTATTGTATAATGTGGGATATTTCAATTTCTAAACTAAAAACATTTTTAAATTTGAGCTGTAAATCTCTTAAAAGTTTTTATTATTATTAGTTAAATAGTATAAAACAAATTCTATATCCGTGTCTATCTGTTTGTGCGTTTAGTTCTTCTAAACTACGCAACGGATTTTGATTAGGTTTTCACCCTCATTTATAGAATTTCTTCCGAAAGGTTAAAGTATAATAATACATGCGTTTTATACAGAGTTTTCCAATAAGAGGTGTTATTTTGATATTCAATCGTAAATTATCAATGGTTTCGTCGCTTGTGTGGCACGTAACGCCATCTTGTTGAAAGTAAACGCTGTCCAGATCAATTCCGGCCATAAAAAAATCATTAATCATCTCTCGATAGCCCAATCCCTTCACCGTAACTGTTGCTCCAGCCTCATTTTCGAAAAAGTACCATAAACCGCATCAAACAGTCACACGTTGAGGATAGAGAGGCTTTTCAACAATAACTCTTGGGTTTTCCGAGCCCCAGATGCGACAATTTTGCTTGTTGACGAAGCCACCGAGGTGGAAATGGGCCTCATCACTCAAGATGATTTGCATTTGATTCACCCAAGTGACTTTTAATAATTTAAATGCATTGTTGAAGCGTGTACGTTCCATTTTTATTAATGGCATAGTTTCTACTTGTCAAATGTCAAAAAATGACAGCTTCAAAAGTAACATCTACTGAAATAGCGGGCTATTCAAAATAACACCTCTTATTGGAAAACCCTGTATTTATAGAAAGTAGAGAAAAAACGATGTTTTGTAATAAAGTCGTAAAAACTATTTTCAGGCGCATACATTGCCAACGCTGGATAAACCTTATGAGATGCATCAAAATAATGTACTACGGAATTGTATCTTAAACAGACCTACAGAATAAATTGCAACCGTAAATGTCCATCTTCTAAGGGTAATTTCCAGTAACGCCGGGTTCACGTCTGCTACTTTTTAAATAGTATACCTAAAATAAAGTTGCTATCCGATCTGTCAGTTTGTGCGCTTAGTTCTTCTAGACTACGAGACGGATTTTTATAGGGTTTTCACTATCGTTTAGAGAATTTCTTCCGGAAGGTTCATATATATAATAGATACTTATTACATTTATAAAAAGTAGAGAAAAGTCGGCGTTTATCCTAGAGCTTGCAACCTCAAAATTTTTCTCCAAATCATTCACAACCCTGAGCGACGCCGGGTACACGGTACACGTCATAAGCTAGTATTAAATAAGTCAGTATCCGCAACTGTCTGTGGGCTTAGTTCTTTTAAACTACCCAACGGATTTCCTTTCGGAAGGATTACATGTATAATACATACATATTATATTTATAGAAAGTAGAGAAAAACCTCAAAATCATTCACAACCCCGAGCAACGCCGGGCATCGTCAGCTAGTATAAAATAAATCAATATTTTGCGTAACTCTAGGAAGGCGATTGACGCGACAAAGCATTAAACTTTTTTTTAAACTGAATGATTTTCACCTTAAAGTGAATGGCAGACTTCATCTTCTAGATTTCATGACAACCTATGTAGTACAAACCAAGATAATAAAAAAGTAATTGAACGAAATAATCAAAAATACGAATTTCGGTTGTAAGTCCGTCTGTAACTCCATTTCAATGAACCACACAATTTCCTTTAAATTTAATTGTAGCTTTCAAAGTGGGGACTGATTGTAATAAAGCTTATACATCGATGAAGTTCCTACCTAATGTAATATTTTAACAAAAAAATATTTAATTTCTTATTCAAAATTGTAAATATAATGTCCCATGATATTTCACGGGTCTGTGCCAGGAAAAGTAATAACGCTGTGCAACGGAACGTAGTATTACCGGAAATCCATATCCTCGACGTTGATTGAATTGACGTCCACTACGTAGATGCTGAACTCCACCGTGACGGGTTGACCCTTTCTCGACGGGGGACGGACCTCTGCAATAAATATATAATTTATATTAATAATAGTTATAAAACTACATAGATATAATATAAAAGATTTACGGATGGAAAATTGTTTTCATAACTACGAGTATGTAAGTTTTCTACGAAGTCTACAAAAACGTCAGATAGAGTATAAATCTGTTTCTGTTAAGCAACAAAAAATCGTCAACGGTGAGATCTTGCATCATGAAATTGGCATAGTGAAGTGGTGGGATCAGCCGACAGTATATATGGAACCTTAGACTAGAGATATTATATAAAGAAAACATGACTGTTAGAGAGAAAAATATTGCGTTCACTATCTCCCTGCGTGTAATAAATTGAATCTCTAACGTTTTTTCAGCAGAAATTTAACCATTTTTTAAAACCTTTTATGATACTGCTTGTTTAATTGTGAATGGTTTTAAGTGTTAATGGTTATAACTTTGAAGTGGTCGAAGAGTTTGCCTACCTGGGCTCCATCATAACGCAGGACAACGAAGACCCAGCAGAAGTAAGAAAGCGCATCACAGCCGCTAACAACACTTACTTCGCGTTGCTGCCAGTGTTAAAATCCCGAAACGTCCATAGGAAAACCAAAATAACCCTGTATAAAACAATTATTAGAACGGTCTTGACCTATGGATGTGAGGCGGGAACACTGACAGCAAAGTCTGCGGAACGGCTGGACACCTTCGAAAGAAAGGTACTTCGAAGAATCTTAGGAGCGGTGCGAGAGGGAGAGGCATGGAGAATCCGCCACAATAAGGAGCTTTATGACATCTACCAAGCTCCCAGACTCTCTACTCATTTACGGCTCCAAAGACTAAGATGGGCCGGACATGTGCACCGAATGCCAAGCACACGTGTACCAAAGAAGGTTCTAACAGGACACCCGGGAGGTAAACGAAAGGCGGGCAGACCTAGGCTGAGATGGGAGGACGATGTCAGGAAAGATGCCAGAGGACTACTCCATGTTGCAGATTGGAAGACGACGGCCGAGGACAGAGGGCGGTGGAGGCTCATGTTAAAGGAGGCCAAGGCTCGAAATGGGCTGTAGCGCCATTGAAGAAGAAGAAGAAGGTTTTAAGATACATTAAAATATAAAATATACGTACCGCCCTTTCCATTAATATTAAAACATAATATTATAGTATAAGCCGAAAGAAAGAAGATTGTCAATGTGATGCCATCTTGTGACGAATCATTTTGAACTATCGGAGCATGCACCCCAAAATGAATTTTAAAAAGTGTGTGAGGAGTAGGTAATCGGGTAAAAATACTAAAAACACTGGAAACAAAGAAATCATCTTAGTTACAAGCATCTCCACACGGAGAAAAATTAAAATTAAACTTAAAAAAGTTCCTAATAAAATAGTCATTCAGAATATATCGAGAGCACGTGTTCTTTTCCTAAAAATATCAGTATGTAATATCAATATCAATATGAACATTTTTTCCGCCGTCATAGTAAATTTTGATTTTTTTTTATTTGAAATACGTACATATGACAGATTTACAGAAGAAAAACATATGGTTCTGAAAATTAATTACAATAAAATATTTTCTTTAACGTTAACTTCCCAATTCAATAGAAAAAAACGTTTCTCGTGTTTGAATTAGGGTAGTGCCATTACAGTATACATAAGGTAAAGAAAATAAAGAAAGTTTTTATTTATAAAGTAAGAAAAACAAATTTATATAGCATGATAAAAAACGTATAGATAATGAAATAAACTGAAACAGCAGTTACTAAATTAGATACACACTAAATGTAAATAAATTTAAGAATATGGATGTAGTAAAATAAAAATAATATTATTACATTTCAAAAACATTCGTTTTGACTGATACTTTGTTTGGAACTCTATCAATTCATTCGTTGAAGCCCTGCAGTCCCATTTTTAACGGGAAACGAAAAATTTCCCTAGATTTTTAATAAATTACCAGTAGTTAGTGCAGTAAGTTTTCTCCGTGCACAAATGTCAAAAATATTCAAACTCAAATGATTTTTTTGTTGTTGTAAAATTGATTTATATATTTGAATAAAAAAATAATGGAAAATACCCACCAATCAACTCGACTGAACATTATTTTTATGGAGATGAATGGCTGTTTAAAATTAACGTTGCGAAATTCTCCGTCTTTTTGTAGGAGCCCTTGAATGAAAACAAGATAAGACCACTTAGTTGGGATATTTAATAAGAAAATTTCAATCATTTGCAGCTTTAGATAATCAATCACAGCCGCTTCTGTTTTCACTCTCAGTTTAGCGCTTCCTTCCACTTTCAATATTAATTTGTGCGCTCACTTTATTTTACACGAAAACCCCTGTCTTAAAAATAAACACCCTTTGTTAATCATTCTAATGAGTTGGTGATTTTTATATGAATTTGCGTAGGAGGTGGGAATTATTAGTTAAGGCGATGCACTACGTCATGTAATATTTTAAATTGAGCCTCTATCAATAACAACCCTTACGTAGATGGCGATATATTTTTTAATTTAATTTTTCTTTTGTTTATTTATTACTAATCGTATTGCCAATTAAATTTTATTTATTACAATATTATTGTTTTTACATTTTTTCCCATTTTTATCATGTGAAAATTGTATATATATGTAGAAATTTAATTGTCCCATAGAATATAATTGTAGTTGATAGAGTTTTGGGACTGGTCCTTCGAGCGTGTTGCTAAGGACTTATACGAGCAACTGCTTCTAACACCAACTCATATACTCTTATACCAGAGCACTCGTGAAGTCATTACCTCATTGGTTTTTTTTTCCGTGCATCAATATTTTGCCAGACTAATAAATAGGCCTGAAGTGGAATTCCATAACGTTCGATTCGTATAAGCCAAAATTTCCAGAAGACTTGTATTCCGCTTGGGATTATATTTCCACTTGGGATAATCGTTCCACACAATCATGCGAAAGTTCCAGGAATTGTATGCTTTATGTGGGTACTGAAACAATTCGGAGAATTTGTTACCAGGGAATCTTGGAGGTTGCAAAGTGTAAAGTTTAATCCCAAGAGATGTCAATAAGTTCGAATATTAGAATGAAGAGAATGTTAAAATAGGGGAGGGACGATATGTGAAACACCAAACGTTTATGAGAGAGAACATGCAACTTCTCATGCAAATTCAATTCTAAAAATGCATTAATTATTTTTACTACCTATGTAGTTGTATAGTCTACAGTTTACACGTAGGTACTTTTGGCATTTGTGCACAAATTATTGGAAACTATTTTTTGTTTCCGACCTCCCTCGGAAGAGAATTCAAGCAGTTCAACTTCGTCGTAAAGTTTTTATGTGAATACAGCTCCCAACCGCCCGGAGCCAGTGAGACTGTGGCATCCCCAATCAGGGTAGTTTGGCTGAAGGCAGTGGGGAGGGGAGAAGGAAGGTAGAGAAGTACCTGGATATTCAGATCTGCTCACCAAACACGGCTAAAGCCGTTTCAAATCTGAATTATGGTCCTACGCCAGGGCGGTAGTGAGAGGATATTCCACTCTTGAAGTTGCGCAAATATAATACTATATATTATTTTAAATGCTTAAATTGTTAAAATAATACAAAATAATTAAATAAACTTTACTTGCGCACCCGCCACCTCAGGATTACTATTCGATATTATATCCTTACTTCTCGATCACATCACAAAACTATATTTACCCTTTTACGATATTACTTCACCAGGGCGAATTGTTCAAGTTATTTGTAATTTATATTATTACTGTGAAAATGTTATTGATTAACACTTTGTAATGGAATGTGGTACGATTGCTTCATGTCTGATTCTATTTTTCATATTTTTATTGTTATTGCATACGATACAATACCACTGTAGTATTGGCTGAGATGGGATTTTACAAGAAACATCTAAATTTTAACCCTCGAGTTGACTAATGATCTAGAGGGCTGACAGGCCAACTTATGACGGACCAGAATATCAAAATACGGCTTCAGTAGAAAAATCGTTGGATATATGTAAAGGAAATGTATTTCCTTTAATTTAAGAATTTAGCCGTTCGCGTTCTACGTGAAAACCAAAACAGAACGAAAATCAAGATAGCGATATTGCGTCAGATGTAACCAAACAAAAACCAAACCGACTGTTGAAAAGAAACTGATTCAATAAACTTTATTGTCGTTTATTTGTTTTTACAGACCAAAACAAGTATTTTATTCAATCAACTGAAAAGGAATTAAAGTTCAATAAAATAGATATTGGCGCTTTCGTAAATTTCGTGAATCATTAATTTTTAGAGCGCCACAGCTACAAAGTTCCATATTCTGAGATTCGGTTTTTTACTTATCAACTCTAAAAAGCCCTGCTATTGATCACAACCCAAAATAAAACTAACAGCTTTAAAAAACCCTTAGAAAAAAAATTGAGTCCGGTTCGAATGAATTATTTATTTTTACCATTTTTTTTAAATAGCTTTCTGGATTAGCGCGGTAGATTTATTTTTATCAGTGTGAGGCGCTGATCCAGGGTTGAATGCTTAAATATAGATTTTTTTGGCTGTTGCATTTGAAAAACTGTTGCAAGTTATCAGTTTTCACGAAATTCATAAAAGTAACAATATCTCGTAAACTAATGATGTTTTACTAAATTCGTCTTTTAATATATGAGTATTGATTAGGCCTATCAGCCCTCAATGGATGAGATTGACTTTTGGGATACTTTGGGTACATATTTTATTGCGGTCATGTTTATTACCGAAAAAACTTTTACTTTTGGATGAAATTCATACTCTGAATCAAAGCAAAGCCAAGATGTTCTAAAGCATAGTGCAAATAAACAGAAATCGTATTAGTTGAAGCAAATACATTTATTTAGAAAATTTACATCCTGCTGCCTTATTCCGTGTGGTTACATAATCTTATGTGGACACAGAACGCAGAAGTACCCGCTAAGCCGGCAGATCCGCGTATAGATTTCCATTCTTCGTTTGATGACAGAAGTGGAGCTATTAATCAATATCAAACATCACGAGGATGACTTACAAATTGATTTACGAGCTCAGTTAATTCAACAAAGAGACAACGCTTTGGGACTGCTCAGTTCTTTTACTGACCCTCTTCATCCCCAAAAATCTTCATAATCAATTAGACTAATTAGAGGCTCGTTAACTCTGACAGTATATTCACAATACCTACAACTCAGGGGATAATGTTTCCATGTACACAGAGAAATATGAGTACAGCTTATAAATCGAAATACTGATAAAAATGTGACTACACCATTTCCTTATAAAATATTAGTCATTCAGAATTTATCTGAACACGACAGTATAAATATAATGGACGAGATGCAAATATATTATAAATTTTAAGTGTTCCGACTTCCGCATAACATATTCGTAGTTTACTGATATTTTGTTATGAAATGAATCAATACATTCGTTACAGGCCTCCAGTCCCCTTTTTAACAGTATTTTATATCAGTAATCAGTTTTCTCCGTGGAAGCGAGAAGAGTCTAACATCTAGACACGTGGACGAGTAATGTCTATTTTATATTGACCACAAAATTTGATCACCATCAAGGTAGGTATACACCTGTAAATAAAATCGGATTTCTTGTTAAGTGTAGTCCTCCTAAAGACAAGGTAAATAGTTCTAATTTTTATCGCCAGTGGTGAAGGTAGCGCTAGTGCACTCTGGCGGTAAAACGGTGAACTAATCGTAAATGAAGCATTTTACCAACATTTTTTTTGGGAAAAATGCGTACATTCAAATTTATAAATAAGATAATTTAAACTACTAAGTTCGTTTGTGGCTCATTCCTTAACTCCGGTTATATGAATTATAAATCTTTTGCATTGAATTAGTTTCATTTTCAAAATTGTACCCATAATACAAAAAAATTAACGGAAAATTATTTTAATTGCCATATTTAGAATTGGAACTGACTTTGAGAGCATTCAGACCAAAGATATTAAAAGAACGAGATATGCTATGTTGGCCGCCGGACCGTAGCCGGAGTACTACCTAATTAGGGTACTTTGAACGGTATCGGGACGTGTACGCACAGAAATCTGTTCTATGTATTAGTGCGGATACCTTAGCGCAAGCGAAGGTGTGCAGTAGTATTGGTGAACAAAACCGGCGACACTCGGCAAAACAATTCCACTCAGTACGAACTGCGCATAGCACATCTCGTTCTTCTAATATCTTTGATTCAGACCAATTCAGACTATCCAATTTAGATGACACACGAAGCGAAGGGGTATATTTTTTTTACAGTTTTCCTTAGGTCTGCGTTCATATAACAAGTTTATGGTTTCGGACATAATAATCTTGTCTAAAAGCTTGTCGGCTGTTTTTTTTTGTTATCAAGAAGTCGCCAGATAATGCTTTTTGGATATTTATTATATATTCTGTCAAAATTACGAATCAATTCTTATATGATTGCGACATCTTGAACCAATCGAGAGTAAGAGGCTTAAGCTGCCCTCAGACAGAATGGCGCCGCAATGTTGGGCAACGCTGTGTGGGAAAGGGAATTAGGATAGAGAAGGACAGAGAAAAGAAGAAATATTGGAGAAACCGGTTAGTTTTTCCTTTGTGTAACTACGTGTTTTTTAATGACACGGGCACACCACACTAGACCTGAACTTGGAAGTTGAGTTATAGGCATTGGTAAAAAACATAACGTTGATTAAGCTGGGAGCACACCTCATCATTTATTCCATGAACATTCGATAGAAACCCAAAGTTGAATCGTCTTCAAATTTCACTCGTCGAAATATACCTTAAAATAGGTTCTCAATTTAGGAAGCAGGCATGCGTACCGCCGCCCCGGGAGCCATTTGTTGGATAACCAACACCTCTGACATAGGTCGCTCTAATTGGTTCGCTGCGTTTGGTGACTTAGCAGGGGTGCTCAAATACATGGGTGAGGTTTTTCTAGGACTTGGCATCGGATACGACTACCCAATTACTGCGCGGAGGTATTAATGAATACGTGTTCCGAAAGTCTACACGACACGACGTTTTACTGATAGTTTGTTAGGAAATCTGTCAATTCATTCGTTAAAGCCATGCAGTCCCATTTTTAACAAGAATATGTATAATTCTACCACATTTTTTTTTTAAATTAGAAAAAATTTTAATCAGTAAGTTATCACCGTGTAACATTTATGCTTCCCTGAGCTTCCTCTCCTTCCTTTCTTCCTCACAGCATCCCCAAAGAAGACATTTGCCATGGGGGAAATTATTTTCTTCATGGCCTCTCGTGTGGCGCTACTATAAAAAAGGTAACGTGGGAACCCAGCATTATGTTTGGATTGAGTCCTGGAAAAGTGTTGATAATGTTTACACTTCGTACAGATATGCAGGTGTTAAACATGTTTTTTTTATATGAAGGCTGAGGCATGAATATTGGTGTTGGTTTGAAATATTACAGAAAAGGTTGTAAATAGAAATTGTTTGTGTTGTACTATGTGTTTCGTGCATTAAGGTAGGTACCTGTTGATTATGGTCTGATTTGACACAGATAAGGTGCTTGTAGTTGATTTGTTTACATTTGCAGAAAAAGGTAGCAAGTATCGACATATATATATTGATTTAACCTTTTATTACTGTTTTAAATGGCTTTGTTTATCGCGTGGTTGCAAACTTTTAACATATATCAACTTTTGCATGCACTTGTTAGAACATTACCCACATGTATCTTAGTCGTAAATCGATATTGCCTGTAGTTGCAAGTCATATTATATAGACTACCGCTTTAATGTAAAAACCATTTATTATGCTTTAACTATTTTTTCAATTTTATACCTTATCACTGACATCACGGGCAGAAATCATAACAATCTGTATTTGTAAACGTAAATATTATGTAGGTATGTTAGTCATAAATCTCTAGTCTACGCCGTAGTTGTAAGTTTTATTATAACGGTATTACGTAAATACCCACTCGGTCATGAAAATATGTATAGTTTTAAGGCAATGCACTACGTCGTGCAATATTTTAAATCAAGCCGCTATCAATAACACCCCTTACGTAGATGGCGGTAAGGTTTAAATTCCCGCTTAACACCATCCGTCTGCTTTGATTTATGCAAGAAAAAAACATGGCCAAAAAGTGCCTTTTATTTTATTTTGTGGATGTTCAGGCATAAATATTTATTTTTTTGCCGATCATTTTATAAATAACTTAATTTTCCACATTATACAATAAAATAATAACCGAAAATGGGTTTGTAAGTAGGAGATTTTGAACTTTACAGCACTTTTCATAGGCCTTTACACTATTTTTTTCTGGGCTTATAAAAAGACTTATTTAAAAAAGACTCGATTATTGCAAAGGCCAAGATTTATTCTACTAGCAGTATTTAATTAAAGCATCTGAAACATTTCTAGGCGACCAAATTTTCAAACCAAAACACATGATTTTGCATTACTACGTAGTGCATCGCCTTAAGTCACTTAAAAGAGTTGTAAATTACTAAACATTGATCTTAGTTATAAGCTACTAGTTATAAAATTTAGTTATAAACCACAAGTAATAACTTATAATTCTAAGGGGTAGGAATAGATTAAATTCATAAATGATGTTGTTAAGCACCCTTGAGGTGATTTTCTGACGAAAACAGCGCCATACAAATAATCCAATCATCATCATCATCATTTACTGAAAGAATTTATTTTTCTTTGCACGCGCCATTTGCAGTGTTTGGAAATCGCGTTCCAAGCAAATAAATAACAAAGGGTTAATCAAGTCTGCAGCCGTTCGGCTCACTATTGTCGTTGCATAAGGGGATCTCACTAGTTTACTTTATGACCACGTGGCCTTTATGATGCTCTGACGTACCTTGGCGACCCGATGGACACTGGATTACTTCTATCAAATCTTATATCAAAAGCGAAATGGGTTAAGGACGTTGGTTATTATGTAAATTGCAATAGAGTGACACGTTAAACAGGTAATGATTTTTTATTCTACATTATTTATATATTTTTATTTGTTTATTTATATATATATACGCCTAAAAAGGCTTTTACATAAAAGTGATACATGATGCAGTGTACATGGGAGAAAATCTGTATTATACAGGAGATACTGACAGTAAATAGATGTAATCCTTTAAAACCTTAATTGTAAAGTAGGTACAAAATACACAATTGTAAAATTGTGATTACAAGTATAATGAGAAAATATTAAGAAATAATTGAAAAAAAACTAAATATGAAGCAATATTAGTAAAAGGTAAGAGTAACATAAAGTAAAAAAGAAATTACAACAACACTACATATATAAGACAAAACATTAAAACTAATTAAGGTACAATAATCTATAATCACTAAAAATATTTTAATTATATCTTGTATCATATTGTACTGTGTGTAAATCTAAAGGAATAAATAAATTTACCAACGCTTTTTTTAGGATTCGACAAAGTGTTGGTATAGATTATGCTTGATTCTATAAATGGAGCCATAAATAAATCAATAGCACCCCCAGTCAGTGAATGTGTCTGATAGTTGGTCGTGTATGTATTGCAGAAGAATGTTATATTTTGTCTTGTATTTCTAGTCGGCAAATGGAATTTAATGGTGACATTACATTAACTCCATACACGAGGCTCTAATAAAAATAATTTACCTCAGGCCCTATGTCATCTTTGGAATGCTGTGTGGAGGAAGATTTTAAGGAAAGGAAGGAGAGGAAGTTCGCTAAGGGAAACTTTATATAAAACTGGTGGTCAGTGTGTCCTATGAATCCATCCCTCCCAGGCGTCTGGGTAGAGAGATCAAAAGGTTTCTCTCTCTTAATCAGATCCACCACGCAGTTAATAAACAGACGTATCTGCCGCCAAAACTTGAACATAGTACTTGGGGCGGCCTATGGCAGAGGTGTTGATAATCCTTTTTTTATAGTTCCCGGGGCGGCGGTACCTATACCTGCCTCCGAAATTTTACGCGTATGATATAATTTTTTTATATTTAACAATTAAATGGAGCATGTTCAATAATCCAGAATATACAAAAAAAAATTTTGGTTATCGGAAACTATCGGCATCTGGATTCAGAGCTAAGGATCTTACTACTCTGCCATAGTGTGTGTTTATGTGGAAGTCAAAAGGGGGTAAAAAGGTAAATTATTTTATATATATCTTAAGAGTAGGACTAAGAACGTAAAAAGGGAAGGTAAGTAAAGTTGTTTAAAAACTGAAAGAAATCAAAAATCTGATTATTAAAAACTGTCAAAAAACTGTCAAACTCTGGAATTCTTCTTGGATTTTCTTAAGGCGATGCCATACGTAGTAATGCAAAATCATGTGTTTTTGGTTTGAAAATTTGGTCGCCTAAAAATGTTTCAGATGCTTTAATTAAATACTGCGAGTAGAATAAATCTTGGCCTTTAAAATAATCGAGTATGTTTTAGATAAGTCTTTTTAAAACCCAAAAAAAATAATGTAAAGGCCTATGAAAATTGCTTTAAAGTTCAAAATCTCCTACTTACGAACCCATTTTCGGTTATGATTTTATTGTATAGTGTGGAAAATTAAGTTTTTATAAAAATGATCGAAAAAAAATTTAATATTTATTCGTGAACATCCACAAAATAAAATAAAAGGCACTTTTTGGCCATGTTCGTTTCTTGCATAAATCAAAACAGGCGGATAGTGTTAAGCGGGAATTTAAACCTTATCGCCATCTACGTAAGGGTTGTTATTGATAGCGGCTCAATTTAAAATATTACACGATGTAGTGCATCGCCTTAACCTAGTTTTAGCAAAATTTCATATCGATCGTGATCTACGAACTTTGAAATAATATTTACTGAAATGGGAAATGGGAAAACCCAGAGTACTTTTGATTTCGTACCAAATTAGAAATCAAACAAAGAAAACATATTTCTTTATAAACTGTGTTAAACTCCGTTAAAACCGTTGAATAATACTCCAATTGATGACAATGTACGTTAACCTTCAACATATTTTAGATTGATGTGTGGCTAGCTAACCAAGATAATCATTCGACAGGATTCCGCCCCTAAACATTACTAAACTATGTTTAATAATATTGCCTCACTGAGCATGCCAATTACCAATAGTACCTAGTACCTGGAAGTAATGACTAAGTCCGTCATGTCAATGACATTGGCCTAGTAGAGACTCATACGAGTGCTACACCCGCTTTTATATTCAATGACGATCGATTTTAAACGTTTTCTAGAAATATTATATTCATGTCTATGCATTATTTAAATTTTTGAGAAAACATAAATTCGCATGTAAACATGTTGATGTATTACTGGTTTACTTTGTTACATAAGCCTGTGACGTTTCTACTAACAATGCATTTTTAACAACGTAAAATGTAAATGATAAAATGGAAAAAAATAGCATATTGATAGTAAAATTGAAATCAGATAATAACAAGATAAATTACCTATTCATCCAGTTTAAAAGATACACTAATCAGTTGTTTCCACTACACGGAGAAAAATGGGTATTGCTGATTTATTAAAAAAATCTAATCTGGTTATCCTGTTAAAAACGGGACTGCAGGCCGCTTCCTGATAAACTTTTAGTTAATTCTTAATTGTATCGGAACACGTGTTCGTACATCGCATTTGCCTCGAAAAATGCGAAGAAGTTAGAATTTTTATGAACTCACCTTCCAACATCAAAGTTTATCAGGATTCCTTTCAATTCATTTATTACGAATAATTTGAAGAAATTCTTAATAAATAAGAAAGATTTTTTATTGGTAAGTTTTCATTGTATTTATTGTAAGCCGGATCGGAGAGACTGTTGAGGGAGACCTTTTGACCTCTCCAACAGGATTCTTTCGTAACATCGCCTTGCACCGTAGTGGGTGGGATGGATTCATACGTCTGTCATTCCTGGACTCACTGACCCCCAGGTTCCTACCCGCCCCTCGTACAATTTTCCTTCCCCTGTACACAGCATCCTCAAAGGTAACATAGGCCCTGAGGGGAATAATTTTCCTCAGTAACTCCTTTGTGTAGCTAATATAAAAGATAAAATAAAATGACTCATTCACGTCCTTTTGCTTAAAGTAAACGACTAAAAGGTGAGGATTAAATCATTGTATTAGTGTTGGAATTGTTATCATGTACTTTTATATATATAAAGCTTGGCAAGTTATTATATTATGTACATCATATATATAGCTTGCACAATCGTAATAATAATAAAATTTAGTGCGCAATCAAGTTTTTAAGTGTCATAAAATAATCGTGGAATGATTACGCACAATCTACATCAAATAATTTCAGTGATACAAACGCGCATGAAGTCCGTTTCAGATTTTATCGTCGGTAGATTTATGAATCTGAAATTACACGACGATGCGTGATGCTTGAAATTTAATACTTGCAGAATAATTGTTTTCCTAGATGTTAGATAATAAGAGACAACATTGCTAAATTATACAGGTTTCAACCTTAATAAAAAACATAGTTACCAAGAGCTTGTATCATTTCTATACATTTTTTTAAATATTTCTTTGTGCAAAAAATTATCCTACCCTTAATCTGGAAATGGCGCTATCAAAATATCAGCAAGGAAAAAATATAGTTGAAAACTTAGTAGGAAAACGCTCCGTAATCTAGCTCTGTTGGTATTTTGATTAATTCAAATTCTCGTAAATTGTCTACGTTTTGCGTGTAGTCAAACTATTGCTTTGGTCTTATCGGGGTGTATAATCAACTTGGGAAATTTACGCGCAAAATTTCACACGAGCTACTTTTTATGCATTGAGAAATCAGATCGGAAGGTTATTCCCAACTAACGATTAGGCTGAGATAATGGAGGTGTTCGGGAAATTTGGGTAGCTTTATGGGAAATTTATTTTCGGTACCTTACTTAGATTGATTGCAATGGAATTTTGCTTTTATTACGGTAGAGACTTTTTGATAGCATTGTCTTTTCGTATCTTCTACAAACGTAGGATCCATATTCTCGACAACAACAACAAAATACTATACAGAGTGATACAAAGAAAGATAGGTATTTTTCCAGAAGTTGTTATCATCGATTATATTGTTTAGATTGTTACTCTAAACTAAGAAATTTTATTATATGCCAATTCAATTATGCTTTCTTATAATAAAATGAAAAATACTACCGATATGAGCTAAGAGGACTCTGAGCCGTTTTTATCTGATTCGATTCTCGTGTTTGAAAACACGCTTTTTTCGGTTTCGCTTCACCATCGGTTTAGTATCATCAGGGTACAAATTAATAATAATACATAGTGTGTGCTTATATATACATAAAGAGGGTGACAACAACACAAACATATAACAAACAATACAGATACAATAGAATACATAATTTAGACGTATCTAGTAGCCCAATAAGGTCTGTTTTCAGTGAACATTTAGGACGGGTAGTTTCATAGAATTTGAAAAAATCATATTATTTCATTTTTGTGAAACAACTGTTCAATAATTATATAATAACATCTGACGCAGTCAGTCTGTCAGTCATTAATCAGCAGTTACAACTGTGAGCAACCTGCGGGTCCTTCGAGTGCTCGCGGCCAATTGCGTCGTGCCCCGCCATTACCCCACCGCGCCGCTACAGGCCACGGACCGACTTACGACCTTATAGGAGAGGCTACGAATTATCATGGACTAACGCGGGATTACATCTGCACCCTGAGCCCAGATATCATCCCTGGCCTGCGCTTCTCACGCGCCTAGACCCTGCGACACCTGCGCCGGTTTGCGCCTCGGTCCCACGATATCGTCGCTGGCCTGCATCTCCGGCACATCTGAGACCAGGTCATACATTCGGCTATTTTTACACTGGAGTACCAAGAAGACTCCATGACTTCGCCAGTTCTTAACGAATCCACAAGTCCGGACTCCACCAACGCGGTGTCGTTACTCGGTCCGGAGTCATCTCACAACTGCGCAGCTGACTCAAAATAAACGCTGTGACATCACAACCTTCCTATTTCATTGCCTCCTTACCAAATTCTTAAAGTATTAATTTGTACCCTGATCATGCTTGAGCAAAGCTAAACCGGTCGGTAAATAAATAAATTTAAAAACTCATGTTTCAACACAAAATAAGTGTTTTATTATTATCAAATATGACTAGCCACAAAGTGATCGATTTCTTCAATATTATATTTTATAGATACAAAGACTTCTGTATTCGTGTAATGATAATCACACGCACCATCCCGTCTGCGAAAGGTTCATGAACTCCGTGTCAAAGAAGGTGAAAGAATCCGAAAGAGGTCTTCGTACATTAGGGGACATGATTACAATGGATTGACTTGGTGACAGGTATATTTCTTAAATGAAATGAAAGCATGTACCTTGGCTATGATCAATTTAATAATTGAAGATGCTGATAATGTTCTAAAATAGAATTTCATAAGCCAAAACACAGCTGACCTTCAAAATATTTTAAATTATGATAAATGAAAAATTATCTTAAGTGCTCTTTACACTACATGTCAGACGCATTTCCAACGCCAATGCTTACCAATTTTAATAACACTCAGACTAGATTATATCGTTAAGCGATATAATCGCCGTACTTACATGTTTTCTTACCTGAAGATACCTGAAAGGTAAAAAGCTCCAAAGGTCAGAGGTGAAAGCAAATAATCAAGGTGGATGGTGGTTTATGACTCTTGTGATCAGTGATAAGAAATTCATTACCTTTAACATAATGCTCCGGCAATACGATTCTGGGCTTTAGGGTGTGATTTCTCTTCGATGAAACTTCAGTGCAAAACCTGGAAAAAATATTTAAATACAGTTCATTATTTTTAAATACAGGATTAGGGATGTACTACGATCGTATTAAGGCGGAAATCGAGGATTTGTTAACAATCTGGTTGATTTGACAATTATCGATCGGTTGCGCAATGAAAATGTAAAAAAGCTGTAATACCCATTTATCATTAGAGGAATATTTTAAATCGAAATATCGATTTACAAAAGCAAATGCGGAACGCATAACCGAATTAACTAAATTTAGAAGAAATTCAAAACTGACCGGGTCAAGAAGAAACGTGAAGTTATCTAAACGCAAATTAAAGCGAAAATGACCTGTTTTTTTTAAGAATTGGAACAGAGTGATGCCAGTCTAAAAAAAATGCAAGAATATTTTTATGAGTAAAGATTTCAACCAGAGCTGTATACATCCCTTATAGCTATGCCAACGCTGGAGCGGCGTATTATAATCTTTATAAGTAATACTGTGTGTGTTAACGTAGAACGTTGAGCTATATTTATTTATGCATACATAAGCTAAGAGGGTTTTAACTTTGCCGTGTAGTGAGTTTCTTCCATTGAGCGAGTGAGGGTTTAAAAGGAAAAAAATCTAAGTATTCCAAGTACTTGCATTATCGATAGAGTTTCGATATTTCCAGAACAGCCAAAAAGCTCAAATTTATTTATCTGAAATGCTTTCTCCTTAAATTTTCTGTTTTCAGTGAACAATAATATTTCAAAGAACATTTTTTCTGGCAACTTGCTATTTATTCAATTATTTTTCCACAAATAAGACTGATTCTTTAGAAGATTTATTCTAATAATATGTTCATAAAAAACTGTGTCTTGATAAATAATAATGTTTTCTGTTCTGACCCCAATTTCTTATATTTCCTTTATATCGTAGCTTCTGTCAATTTTAGTCATTCTCAATTCATTCTGATAAAAAAAATCTTGAGGTTAAACTTTTTATTTCTTTAGTAACTGTAAAAGTAGTCTGTGGCACCATTTTTAATTAAAAAATGATTACATCTTTAGTTTGTAATGATATATACATGTTTCAGAACCAATTCAGCAAGATAGGTACCTACAAAGTGTACTTATGAAGGTACTTTGTTTGACTATATTATATCAACATGTTTCAGAAGCAACGGTTATTTTCAGAACTAATATTATAGTAGTTCTAGAATAGATATATTTACAAGATATAAAATGTTAAAAAATTATAATTTGACAAAATATAACTAAATAATTATTAGCAATAATTATACACATGAAATACCCATACAAATTCAAAAAATCTGCCGAGAAAGAATAAATGCCACCGACGGGAATTGAACCTGCAGTCGTCTTCAGGTAAAAAAATCTAAGAAGCAATAATTGTTGAGTGAAAAATACTAGCACTTATTGAATTTTTTGGTGGCTATGTAATCAGCCGACGTAGCTTAATGGTTAGAGCAGCTGACCGGCAGTTAGAAGGCTGCTTTTTCAGTTCCCGCCGGCGGCATTTATTTTTTCTCGGAATATTTTTTCAATTAGTGTTAGTATTTCAGGTGAATAATTATTGCTTATAAAAGTGCGTTTTCCTTTTTGCTATTCATAAATTATATATTGATGTATAAACATTTGTTTATCATAAAAATAAAAAAAAATAAAAAATATATATATATCAAGACCTCAAGACCGATTTTTTTTTTTTTTTTTTTTTTTTTTTTATTTTTTTTTTATTTATTAAATTTAATATAGTTACATTTTATACAATATAAGATATGGGTAGTCCCACAAAGCTGTGACAATCAGCTTGTCTGTAGGTTCTACCATTTAATGTTATAACATAATACACATTAGCTTAAGTTTAAATATAAATACCAAATATAATGTTTAGGATAGATAAACGTTTTGTTCATTTATTAACCACTTTTTTGTCAGTTTAGGGCAAGGTTCCTCATTATTTTTCAAGTTAAAGTTTTCGTTAAATTTGTTATAAATCACAGGTATCAAATAGTCAAGTGTTCTGCTACCATACTTATTTGATATTAGTGGAATTTTTAGGCCTTTTTTTTCAGTAAATCTTGTTTTGTGACTATGCACCAATGGCTTTTTGTACGCATTTTCTCCCGCATTATCCATAATTATAATAAACCAGAGAAGCCCTTTAATTGGGAGTAGGCCCTCAGAGCCATACAGTAATTTTAAGTTGTTTCTTTGTTTGTAAATGCTAGGTTTAACAATTTTTTTAATTATAGCAGTTTGTAGATTTTGAATGTATTTAATATTAATATTACTCGAGTGTCCCCAAGTTCGAATTCCATATCTAAGTATTGATTCGACCATAGAATGATATATAAGTTTGAGAGTACATCGAGGCAATACAAATATTAATTTATAAAAATTACTCGCCAAACATCGAAGCTGGTTACAAATTTTTATCACACTTTTGTCCCATTTAAAGTTATTGTCTACGATTATGCCAAGGTAAGTATATTCGTTTGCAAAATCAATTTTTTCACAGCAGCAAATATTATCCATTTTTTTATGTATACAATCAAAATTATGTGCAGTTATTTTAGGTAAGTTCCACATTTTCAAGCTCGGTGATCTTATATACATGCATTTAGTTTTTTTTACATTAATAATTAATCCTACATCATGAGACCATTTAAGTAGCTCGTTAAAGTCAATTTGTAATTCTTGAATAGCTATTTCAGGGTTTTCATTAGAGACAACTAGTGCAGTATCATCAGCAAAAATAAATCTACGGGCTATTTTAAAAAGTTTAGACATGGCAATTACATATATAATGTATAATTTTGGTCCTAAAATTGACCCTTGTGGCACCCCTGATTTAATAAATCTAAAATTACTCATTACATTCAAAATCTTTACATACATTTTTCTATTTGTTAAATAGTTTTTGAAAAATGATAGGAGTTTACCACGGATTCCTATGATTTCGAGTACCTTGATTAATTGTGTATGGCTGAGTGTATCGAAAGCTTTTGAGAAATCAATAAATAATACTAGTACATGTTTTTTTGAGTTAAGCTCTGAATTTATATAATTGGAAAATTTTTCGAGCAGTTTATCACAGCTTTTTTGTTTTTGGAAGCCATACTGACATTCATCAATAATGCCCAAATTATTTAAATATTTATCCAAATTTATAGATATATATTTTTCTAATATTTTTTCTAATGCGGGTAATAAGGAAATAGGCCTATAATTATTTATTACGGTGTGATCTCCATTTTTAAAAATGGGCCTTATGATGCTGCATTTTAGTTCAGCTGGAATGTGACTTGTGTCAATAATTCTGTTAATTAGGTGAGTAATTATAGGACTAAATAATTTAACATGTTTTTTTAGATCATACATGCGAATTAGATCGACGCCCGGTGTCTTTGAATTTTTCATTCTTCCGATAATGCATTCAGTTTGTTCTGTATTAGCTCTTGGTAGGTACATTGAATGTTGCAAATGTTCTTGCTTCAACTCAGTCGCTCGAACATTGCATTCGTGCAATAACTGATTTACACCTTCGTCAAAGAATTTTGCAAAGTTTTCTGCCACCACATCCGCAGTTTGGGAATTTAAGAAATATTTAGATATTACTTCATCACAATCGGATTTATTTTTCCTACCCAATACTTGATTTACTTCATTCCATGTTTTTTTAATGTCCTTGAAACAATGTTTAAATTTGTTATTATAGTATATTTTTTTTGTGTTTAATATTTTTTTATTTAGTTTATTTCTGTATTTCTTGAATTCGATTTCATATATTTTATTGTTAGGCGTGTTTTTCCATTTCCTCCATAATGTGTCACGTAGTTGTATATTTTCAATGAGATTATAATTTATCCAGCCCTTTTGGTTATTACGCTGTTTATTTGTATTTGATTTTGTTTCAGTACTTTTTTCGTAAATATATTTGAATTTCGATTTAATTTCTTCATAAATTAAGTAAGGTTCCGTTATGTTTAGTATTTCATTCCAATCAGTGATTTCAATAAGTAGGTCGACTTTTTTTTCCGATATTACAGTATATTTTGTATGGTGCGATTTATTGGTGGTACCTGCCTCATAGGTAGAGAAACGCATCGTTGTTGCAATAAGGTAGTGATCCGCTATTATAGTTTCACATACACATGAGCTGATTTCATTTGTCTCTCTCTCTCTTACATAGATATGGTCTAGACATGTAGCCGTTACATAGTTAGTCAGTATGGCTTCACGGGTAACGTCATTAATACATTTTAAAAATCCAAATTTAGCCATAATGTTTTCATATTGCATTACAATTGGTTCCTGATAATTTAATAAGTTTATGTTCGTATCCCCAAGTACCATAACGGATTCTTTAATTTCAATATTTCCCAATATTACATCTAGCTCTTCGAGAAATATTTTTTTATTTGAATTAGGTGGTCTGTATATTGCCAATATATGTAGACGTTTATGTTTTTTGACCGAAATAGTTCCGTAGACACATTCAAATTTAGTTGGCATTATGTTAATTTGTTCAAACGTTAGGTGATCTTTCACATATAAAATAATCCCGCCTCCCGATTTGTTTTTTCGACAAAAGTAATGAGAAGTAAAACCCAATATTTTGTATAGATGTATATTATTTTCATTAATCGACGTTTCACAAAGCGTGATTATATCAATATTAGTTAGAGAGCTAGAGATAACGACAAGAAACGTATCCCAATATTTTGATAAGGATCGAATGTTTAAGTTGATTGCAGTTAAATTATTATTTCCCGAAACATGTTTTTTGATAATCCAGTTCTCAAAACTTTGTGTGCGTTCATAAGCGATTTCAGAGGTGTCAAAATCTACGTTCAAATCACCCATATTGAATAATATTTTAATAGGCGGCAATAGTATATAAACAAGTGTGAAGATTTATCAAGGCAAATAAATTGTATAAATATTTTTACGGAAGTAAACATTACCAATATATTCCTAGTTAGATTTTTGCTTTGTTCAGAAAGTTTTTGGTTAAATAATTGACAACAATAAATATTTTTTCTACATGTATGAGTATACCTAGGATAAACTAACATCAATATACATTTCAATACTCCCGTGTTAACACTATAGATACCGGACAATAAATTAGAATATAATATATTTAAAGAAGAAAAAAATATCAAAGATATGAGATACTCATATTTCGGAAGTAAAAGATATACATTATTGTGCTTATCAGAAGAAGATGTTAAGTATTTAAATAAAGTTTTGGTTAGAAGCATTGATTTTTTAGAATAATAATACATATAAACATACCTAATCATAGTCTATGCGACTTTGCGCGATATGCATCATCTTTTTAAAGTAAGTGCAGTTAGTGTTGTTTGCTTTATGATTAGTGTTAAGGGTCATCTTAAAAGTATTGTTTTGGTAAATACAGTTGCTACATGTTTCTTCCGAGTTTTTGTTTGGGCATTCCTTCCATTCGTGATCCTTAGTATATAGTTCGTGAGTCCATTTTGTACTTTAGGTTTAAACATTTTTATTAGTTTTACAGTGTTTTTTGTATCATTTTCCATTATATCTTTGATACCTTCATTTTGGGTTTTTAAAGCCTCGATTATATCTTCTTCTGTGAGATCTGCCTGTAGATTTCTTATGAAAATTTTTGGGTTTTTCTTTTTTAGTTCTTCCGCAACCATATTTTTTTTGAGCGTTTTGTTAATTTCATCCGTCAATTTTTCTGCGTGGACTTTAGTAGGGCAAGATATTATCAGTTTATTTTGGGCGGCTTTACGAACTCCATTTACTGCAATGCCTAAATTTGCTATTTTTATTTTTTTGACAATTTGTTCTTTTATTGCGTCTGATGTCATATTTGAATTTTCACTTTTAATAATCAATGAATATTTCGATTCCGGGATTTCTTTTAGTCGACTTGCATAGGTTTTTTTTTCCATGTAACTTGAATTTTCAATTTTTTTTTCTAATTTTTCTATAAATTTGGTTTGCAGAGAAACAATCTCGTTTTGAAATGAAGTTTTTTCGTGCATCCATTTTTCTTCTAGAAGTTTGATGTTTGTTTCCAGATTAGTTTTGGCCTTGGAGTCCTGTTTGGTAGAAATATTTGAGATTTCTAGTTTAATATGTTCAATTATTTGTAGCACATCCATAATGGGTTGGGTTTAGTGACCGCAGTCACCTCACTCGCGGCAAAATACTAGTAACGGTGTAACAATACTCTAATATTGTAAAGACGAAAGTATTTACGTATACGTCCACACACCGCCGCTGTGGCGAGTGTAATGTTAAAATTACGAGTAGATATTATTTTATATACATAACGACGGTCGTGCTGCGTCCACGCATTACGTCGATAGTACTGCGTCCCCGTAGCCGCTCATGAGAATATACTATTTTTAACTCATAATGACAATCATGATGCTTCCATGCATCACGTCGATAGTATTGCGTCCCATTGAACGATCACTAGTAGATATTATTTTGAATATACAACGACGGTCATGCTGCATCCACGCATTACTTTGATAGTATTGCGTCCCCCTGGCCGATCATGTTGAAATATTATTATGAATACATAACGACGGTCTTGCTGCGTCTACGCATTACGTCGATGGTACTGCGTCCTCGTGGCCATTCGGAGTACACTGTTAAATATTATTTGAGCGTTTGGTTGAGTAAATCATCAGATTTGGCAACAATTGGTTAATTTACAACGATGCCGCTTGATACTCAGAACTAAGAATCGTCTTGCGTGGTTTTTAATGCATAACGACGATTTTGCTGCGTCCACGCATTACTTCGATAGTACTGCGTCCCCATGGCCATTCACGAGTACATTTTTATAAATTATTTGAGCGTTTGGTTGAGTAAATCATCAGATTTGGCATACGTATATATATATATATATATATATATACTCTTAAAAAATGGTTCCTTCGTCAGGATAGGTACAAAGTATACTTATGACTATGACGGTATTTTGTATTCTGATGAAGAAACCATTGGTTACGAAACATGTTGATATACATAATTAAAAATAGTGGTTAAAATTGATTTTTGTATTACCATTTAATTACTTGATATTTTATGCTAAGTCAACTTTTTTATTTCATTATGATCAATTTTTTTCATACATTTTCAGTCAGAGAAAAAAAGATTCTTGAATAAAATATAGTTACAAATGTTTTATTTTATAATCTTTTGTGTCTTTATAATCTCAAATTTATTACGAGAGCTCAAGGGTTTTTGAATAGATAAAACATATAATGCAAAATAACGCCTGTTTGCCTTGAGGTCAAGATCAAGAAGTTCCAAACCTCGTACCTTATATAACCTTTACCTTCATACGCTTTCAATTACCTCCGATAAAACTTTTGCTTTCCTCTTTCATTCCGTAACATTAAAATTTCTAGCAAGATCCAGCGATTACTTTTTTACATGATTTATAGTGATATTATTTCCAGGTAACTGAACCCTATCAAGATCTTAACCCTACAGTAGAAATTTAACTCTGTTGTCGAACAAGAGCGTTGATGTGTTGTTCGGTCTTCAAATCACAATAAAATTATTTTTATTGAATACCTTGACATATCTTTTAGTTTTATTACGTTTCGACCTAATTAAGAACACACATTTAACTCGAGCAAAATGAATTGGATCACGCAATTTACAATACAAATGCATCCGATTCAAAGAAATATTTCTTCGGATTACCTAGCAGTTTTTTAAGCAAGATTGATCGCGTCAAATCATTTCTGAAATACCTTCGGGGAACCGAAAGTAGGATTAACTTGACCGTAAATTTGATTTTTAAGCGTATTCTCCATATTTTTCACTCGAGAAACTCTAAAAAAGGCCAACTCTGAATCCTTATGGCTCTCACCTTTTCGATAGTTTTCTTTGGATTGACCTCCGTTTCTTTTTCCTAACTAACCAGATGGGCAATCCGGTTCTACTTTCTTAATTATTATTCTTATAAGGAATTGTCCTTATCATTTTTTTCTTTGACTTTTTCGTTCACTAGGGACAATTTAGATTATACTTAAGGATAATGAATTGTCACTATCCTTCTAATGAACGATTTTTTCGTTAACAAGGGGAAATTTCGGTTCTACTTAAAGATAAAGAATTGCTCTTAACCTTCAAATAAACGACTTTTTTATTATCTAAGGTCAATTCCGTTTCTACTTACGGATAAGGAATTGTCCTTAACCTTTAAATTAACTATTTTTTCCTAAACAAGAGGCACTTAAGGATAAGGAATTGTTCTTAACCTTCAAATGTACAACTTCTTTATTATCTATGATCGATTCCGTTTCTACTTAAGGAATTGTCCTTAACCTTCAAATAAACGATTTTCTTAATTTTTTTTCGGAAGAAGAAAACACATTGTTACTTGACATTTTAAATAAATGAAATGACAATACTTGGTTTTAGTTCACTTTATTGATATTTTTTTATTGTCTACCGGTTTTGTACCGGTACACAATAAAATTTATCAATAAAGTTACCTAAAAGCAATTATTTTCATTTCATTTATTTAAAACGATTTTTCGTTAACAAGGGGCACTTTAAGATAAGGAAGGGTTCTTAACATTCAAATAAACGACTTTTTCGATAAGTGCGATTCCAGTTCTCTCGAATGATAGCGAGAAGTCATTAATGTTAAGGTTAATGATAATTCCTTACCCTAAGTGAAACCGGAATCGCCCCACTGATAATGTTTGAATCCTGTTAGTCGTGCTTCGAGCACAGAATGATCACACTTGTGAATGACAAGCTTACTAGATGTTGGCTACCTTTGTCACGCTTCTAACCAATCCAAAACGGATTTTATTATAATTCATTGATTTTACAGTATACTGAACTCTAGTACAATGTGTACGTAACCTACTGTTCGTGATATTTGTATGTACACTCTTAACTGTGCCACCGTTCTCGTAATCGTTCGCGATTCTATAAACAGCCATTTGTAAAAAGCGGGTTTTAAAAATAGAAACCCCATTTTATAAAAAACATGTTCCTATTTATAAGCAGAAAAGCTCAACTTAACTTATATAATATCCATAAAGCTCAAATCAAGTAAATGTTCAAAAGTTTTACTGTTTCAGGCTAAATATAAATATGTTCCAATTATTTTCCAAAATTTAGGATCAAAAATAAGTACATATAGTTTATATTTGTATTTCTTTTAATTATAGTTTTGTTTGAATAGTAATTTGGTGACAGGTTGTTTATTATTTTATGTATAAATATTATCACGTTCAAGGGCAGCATCTGTTTCACTAGATGCCAATTTAGTTCCTTTAACATTTTAGTAACAGGTTGTTTATTATTTTATGTATAAATATCATCGCGTTCAAGGGCAGCATCTGTTTCACTATTAGCCAATTTAGTTCCTTTAACATTTTAACTACTTTTGTAAATCTATTTCGCCTAATTATTACTCTCTTTGCTATATTTTGAGAATTTGCAACTTATTTTGTTTTCTGTCATTACATATGAAAATTATCGTTGAGCAGTAATTAAAATTTCGATAATAATGGAGTTTTCTGGAATATTTTGACGAATTCTTTCCATTTTGCTTTCGTCTATACTCAGCACGTTTTTTAAAGGTTAGTTTGGAAACTAAGTATTTCACCATCAATTTTATCATCGCGGTACTTATCGCATTTGGAATGTGAATAAAGTAATTAGGTATATTTAGAAGCAAGCAAAAATAAAGCAGTCGATCAGATACGATCGCATTTTAACTATAAAGCAAAATATTTGATTGTGAGGCTCTAAAAAAACTATAATGCAGAAAATCTATCTGATTGTGACGCACTAAAAAAATTTCAAAAGTATAATTGAGAAAATTGCACTAATTATCTATCTGAAATTTTCAGCCGAACTCAATTATGTATCTTATCACTTCCATCATGTGCTATGGAGCTTCGAATATACATTCAACTGTCCACAAATAATATGAGACACCAAATCGTTTGTAGTAGCCATAAAGCCAATATGATATATAAGTTAAGGCGATGCCGTACGTAGTAATGCAAAATCGTGTGTTTTTGGTTTGAAAATTTGGTCGCCTAGAAATGTTTCACATACTTTAATAAAATACTGCGAGTAGAATATAATAACAATATACTATACCATTGTTTAACAAATATATTAAAGTATAAATAATAAAAATAAATAAAAATAAAAAATAAAAATAAAAAAATAAAAAGAATACATTTTGACCTTTGAATTAATCGAGTATTTTTATATATAAGTCTTTTTATAAGCCCAGAAAAAAATAATGTAAAGGCATATTAAAACTGCTTTTAAGTTAAAAATCTCCTACTTACGAACCCATTATATTTATAAAATGATCGGAAAAAAATTAAATATTTATGCCTTAACATCCACAAAATAAACTAAAAGGCACTTTTTGGGCATGTTTTTTTCTTGTATAAATCAAAACAGGCGGATGGTGTTATGCGGGAATTTAAACCTTATCGCCATTCACGTAAGGGTTGTTATTGATTGCGGCTAAATTTAAAATACTACACGACATAGTGCATCGCCTTAACGTACATAAGTACGCAGGTACATTCTTGTAGAGCCCAATTATTTTTAAAGAAATGTTCCTTTTGATCTTTAGCTCTTTTTTAAAAACATTAATCAGTTATAACACTGTCATTACTGAATATCCCATTATTCCTTTATCAGTGATTTCTAACATGTAAAACATGTGCGCCGACTAAATGGCTTAAAAATAACTTGAATGGGTAACGTATTTCTATTGTACTTCTATGAGTTTGGTATTGATTGAAAATATTGTGCTGTATCATAAAAGTGTAGTGGACTACCTACAATTGTAAACATGAACTCATATTCAGACAATCGTTTATTAGGTGGATGAAAGCAAATATGCACGGAGTAATAAATGACCAAGTTGACGCGCAAGCAATGATAATGAACAGTCATTGATGAAAACAAAAGTAACCAATCCTAACGCGAAGAGTAATAATAAAATGTTTCAAGAAAATAAATTGATGTGAATAACTTATGCTGTACAAAGTTAAATCACTAAAAGTATTTTTATAAATGTTCTTGAAAAGAAAATTGTGTTATGAACCAGAGGACCAAAATTGCTAGCTTTTTAATACTTTCTTTAAAAACTCAATATATAAAATCGAGAGCATTTAGTGGCATATTTAAACAAGATTTTTATTTGCAATGACACACATAATGTTGGGTATTGGAGAAATCGAACTTAAATTATTTGCTGTGTAAAACTAATATAAGAACCACTTGTTTTTCGAAGGCTTAACATATGTACAAGACCAATAAAACTTATATTGCAGAAACAGTGTTGTTTTGCATTGAAGAGTCGAATAAGTGCATAGCTATCAAAAATTAAGTCGAACCTTTTCGTTATGTACCTTCATATCTACAATCCTGTTTACAAACAGTCAAATACTTGAATGTATATGAAGTTTAGTCGTGGACTCATAACCGACAAAGAAAAAAGGTCTTTGAACCTCTTATATAATCGAAAAGAGATATCGCAGCAAGAATTTCATCAGTAAGGAAGTTATCAACACAAACTACTGTACTTTTAACAAGCAATAATTATTATTAACTGCGAAACCTTTCTGGTCCATCTATACATAAATGGCGATACAAAAGGGTTTGTGGTAAAACGGGTCTGACAGAAGACAATTTAAGTTTCGATCCAGAAGGATGATTTTATCCAACATTCGAAAACGAGGAATAATAAATTAATATGAATACCTAGTTAATGTGATAAAAACGTACCGAAAGTATCACATTTATTTACAAGCTTTCAGATACATTGGTTCTCAAAATTCTTAGAACAGCGATACATTTTCGAAATCGAGAATATTTTTTTTTTCATGGTTTTGTACTGTGTATGTGTATTCGAAACACAATTTTCATACTAAAGAGTTTAATAGAAATATGTGAACAGCAACAATAATATTGAAGAATGAAGAATCGATTTGTATTTGAAGGTTTACTGTAAGCGCTGCTATTAATGGATCTATTTTAGGTTAATAGTAATTATTATAATTATTTCCACTGTGAAAAATATGGATGAAAGAATACATACATATTTTTTTTAAATAATAATACGTATTAGATGTAGGTATGTAATCCTATTACAATACGCATGACATAATTAACATAACTTCAAATAAATAAATTAAAATTTTACAATAATATAGCCTTGCCTAAAATAACTTTTGATACCTTCAAGGGCAATTTTGAAAAAGTCAAGAGACCTACAGATTTCGTTCAACAGCACCATACCTCCTCTCATGCTTTCCTGGGCCAGTTTTCCAAGTCCGTTTTGCCATGTGAAATACAGAGCAAGTCCTGGGGGTAGTTGTTCGGTAGAATTCCAGGAGGTATGGGCAGTCAATAAAATAGTTTATTATTTTTAATGCTGTTATTGGGGGCCCCATTCCTCTTAGATTGGAGACTTTCGTAGCTTGTTATAGGGAAAAAATCTACGTGATGCATAAATCACGGTACTCATGCGTTCTCATATAAAGGTACCTTAGAGACATTTTTTGAATTTGGTCTAGTACTTATATTTATTTTTGCTAGTATGGATCCCAAACAACAGAGGCGTGTTCTATTTTTTATCGTGTAATGCAGCTGAATATCGATGTAATTGCTTCGGGCTTGGAAAACTGTTTACTTGTTCTCATCACAAATCCAAGAAGTTTGTAACACCATGATGCCAACTCCACTACATGATCAGTGCGTGGAAAAGATTAGACAATATTAATAATAATACAAATATAGTTAATCATAACCGAACTATAAAGTTGTTGCATACTCGTATGTATTTGAGAATTTTCGACAAGCAACCCGGTGCTTCATGAGGGAAACAGAATCGTAAATGTGGCCTTCGGCAAATATCGTCAAAGTGGTACAGTAGAGTGGCAGCCCAGATTATCATACCTGCTGCAAACCTTATCGTAGTACTACATAGTTCTATTAAGATTATTGAAAAACAAAAATATATATTAGTTTACCGAATTATGATTCTTTCGGTTCCAACGGCTATCCTATGCCTGATTGGGAACCTTCGAGTTAAGATTCTTTCGGTTCCAACGGCTCTCCTATGCCTGATTGGGAACCTTTGAGTTAAGATTCTTTCGGTTCCAATGGCTCTCCTTTACCTGATTGGGAACTTTTGAGTTACGATTCCTTCGGTTCCAACGGCTCTCCCATGCCTGTTTGGGAACCTTTGAGTCAGACTATAATCTAGTGGGTATAACCACGGGGGTACCTTATTATTAATGTTTCCATTATTCCTTTAAGGTCGTGTTGTCAGACATGATAAAGCTTTGTAGTTGAGTTCAACGGACGTAATGAGCTAAATAAATTTCTAAACCAGCAATCACATGTTATGAATTTGGGCGGTTTACACCCCAGCATTATCACATTACTAGTTATTACGAAATTGCTTGGTACTGGAACTGATTTAAAATGTTTTCCGTACAAGGCAAAGAAAAAGTAAAAGTTAAAGAGACTGGGAAATTGTGGGAAACCGGAACACTGACCCTAGTCGCGATATTTAAAGGGCACATTAATATTGGAAGCGCAGGTTTTGTGCTGGTAATAATAATATAGTTGGATATAAGTCTTTCTTGCCTAGTAAAACACCTTCCTTTTACTTATTTTCCTATTCCTCCATCTTTGCGATTTTTTGCCTCGATCTACCATCTGGATACCACTAATATTGTTGGCCTGTATTATAAACGTCTCCCACGATTCCCTTTTAGCGCTCACACTCACCCGTTTCCAAGTCACCCTACTTATGGTTTTTAGCAATAAACAATCTTTTTATTCGATATGATTTGATTTTTTTTACGGCCAAAAGTATTATCGTGATTTATTTTTGACAGTGACAGTGTTACGTATCCATAATCAGGGCAGATTCATAATCATCGGTGTTACGGTGTCCACATCAGATGATGACCGCTGTAACGCTGTCAAAAACGTAGGTTGAAGAAGGAGAAAGCATAATACGGCATAATAACCCAAAAATCAACACTTTAATATTTTTATTCATAATAACACCATCCTACAATTACCCAACAATGAACCCAGACTAACATCAAACTACTTTACAATCAAGACATCCACAACCACAATACTCGGAATAACAATAAAATCCTAATTCCTCTAACACACTAATATAATAAAATATCTTAACTTTATTGCCTACACACTCTATAACTCTCTTCCAGATATGTATAAAAACAGCCAGCATAATCCAAAAATTGAAATTAAGGCTTTAAAATAATTTTTTTTTTAAAACATATTTAAACGAAAATATGTAATTCTTGTCGTGTTGTATACTTTGTTTTATTTATTTCTCTCCCGTTTTCCATTCACATGTTACATTCCCATGTATTTTTAATCGAGCATAATCTATTTTTACCAATGTATTGGTGAGTAAGTGCCTTCTTCTTGTTCCTTGACTGTTTTTTTTTTGTTTCTTCTTGTTTGTTCCACTTAATCTCCCTTTTTCTATTTGTGTACTGTTTTGTATGTAACACTTATAATTATGATATTTTCTATTTTTGTACTGTTTCATTTGTGAAACTTATAATTTTGATATCAAAATACCAATGCAAAATTGTACCTAATAACTCCAATCCACTACTATTGTGCACAGGTTCCTATTTTTATAATTTTGTAATTACCCATTATTACCAGCTCTGTATTGTTTTTGTTAAGTTATGTTTATGTTACACCCATGTTATGTTTATGGTAGGTTTATGTTTATGATATGTTACGTTCATGTTATGTGCATGTTATGTTATGATATTGTGATGAACTTGCCCTGGGACATTTTTTTTTAAGTATTGATTTATTATGGTGGGAAAGGAATTTTTCAGTTGATCTCACGAGATGGAGACTTCCAGATGTTGGCCTTAAAGCTGTTTTAGAAACAAGTGTTTAGATTTATTAGGGTAGAGAAAAAAAAATGGGAACGTGCACTGTATCGTCAGAGACCTCCGGGATGTGGTTTGAATTCTTAGATTTTATTCAGTGGAGAGCGAATTTGGGCTGGAAACTGGATCTAGGGGGGTCGTGTTTCATTCTTTTGCAAAGAATTAGACATTTCACTGGAGGAGTAACAATTTATTGGTTTTGAGACGATTTAAAATTAATGTGACAGGTTCTAGGGCCATAATTGATGTGTTCCTTTAGTGCATTTCTGTCTTTTGAAAACAAAAAGCATTCAGAATTCAAAAGAACATAAATTAGAAATCGCATATGGTGATTTGGGGGGTTGGTTTGAGAAGGGGGAGTCTGGATTTGAAAGCGCGGGGAGACGGTCAAGGCAGTCTGCGTTGAAGGTCGGAAGAAGCAAGTCGATAGTCGTGGTTAATGAGCCCGGGCGGATAGACAGTTAGCGTTGAAGATCGGAAGGAGGAAGTCGATAGTCGTGGTTAGAAAAAGCGGTTCAAGACAGTCAGCGTTGAAGAACGGAAGAAGGAAGTCGATAGTCGGTGGTTAGAAAAAGCGGTTCAAGATAGTCAGTTTGAAAACGTTGGGAGGCGGGAAATAAAGTCAAGGGGGTCAGAGTTTCAAGGTCTGGGAGACGGTCAGGAATAATCAAGATCGGTCAGCGTTTTAAGATAGTCGAGTTAGTAAAAACTAGGAAGCGCGTCAACAAGAATTAATCGTCGGGACGCGAACACGGCTAAAATCATTTAGTGTAGAAGGTGCGGTTTTCTAACAGCATGAGTTTTCTGCATGTGACTGTGTTTGTTTTTTTATAATTATTTGGATTGTTGACACTAAGATGTATCGGTAAGTCTATTATAATCTAATTATTAACACTTATTTCCTTAATGTAAACCAAATAATCCAATTGTATTTTGAAGTAAGGGTATTCAACTTGAGCACTATAGGTACCCGTTAGCGAAGGAGGTCATAAATTACGAGACCTGGCCATTAAAAAAAAGGGACGAAGAACGGTTACCCTGAAACCGCTTTAGATCATCCAACAATAGACATTGTTTATGAGTTTAAAATGATTTAATAATTCTCTAGTAGTTATATTTAGCGCCAAAATTTAAAGAACACAAACCATTGTATTTATGCAGTGTTTTTATAGTAACGGATAGAACGGTAAATTAAATGCTTCAATGCCTGTTATTTGAAAATGAGTTGTCGTATCCTCCTTGGGAATTCAACTTATTCTATACGGAATTCATAAAATATATTTAATTAAATATAATTTATTCAAACATCGCTCTTTTAATTCATTTTTGAATCGGAATAACGCAGCGGATCGAGGCTAGTCGCCGAGAGAGTGCATCTGTCTGGCATTCCTATTCTATCAAGCGAGATTTTAATTTTTCATGGGTTTGACGGGGACGAAGTATACGAATTTTCCGTAGGCTGTCCTATCTTACCAAAGCGACAAAAGCGAAGGGAACGAAATTTGTAATTTGGCTTGCCTAATAGGGACTCTTGTGTTAGCAAAGTCGATAACCCTGGATACCGAGAACGGGGAAACATTACAGTGATGCCGTTGGACCAGGAGGTGGGGTTTTAAAATGTTTTACATTCTGTTTGGTTCAAGACAACGAAAAAAATATATATAAAAAGCCAGGGCTAATAGTTCAGTGTTTTAAATACAAAACTGCGGAAGGTAGTGAATTTCTACAATAATAGTTGAGCTATACGTGAATTTATCACTAGGGAAAAAATTAATTTACTTAAATTCCAAATAAAAATATACGAACGAAATTTTATGATGTTATCCAACCTCCGATAGGACACAGTGAGTAAAGGTATTACATTGTGGAGGGAGAAAATAGTTCCTTCAGTAGTAGACCTAACACCAGCGCATTAGTTTATTTGCTTTAAATGCTAAATATCCGTAATAAAAATATCCGTGAATTTATCAGTAGGGAATAAATTAGATTATTTAAATTTTAAATAAAATTGTAAAACAAAATTTTGTATTGTCATCCAACCTCCGATAAGACATAGTTATTAAAGGTATTACATTGTGGAGGGAGAAAATCGTTTCTTCAAGTAGTAGACACAAACCCAGTTCATTCTAGAGGCTGATGTCCAACCTCCGATAAGGACTGAATTAACAGATAAAACTTTTTTTTATGTTTCCTTATTCATTGAAATTATTTATTAAATGCATTTAGGATTTTTTCGACCACTATGCTAGGCACATGCCGTGTTACTTTGAAGGGAGACGAAAAGGGAAAGTGCAATTTAAACAAACATTTTAAAGTCAATAATAGACGTACGGTGAGGAAGACCCTAGGGCCAAGACGGTTGTAAAATCTAAACAAAGATGTATTGTACTACTAGACCGGAGCCTCTTCCCGGGGGGGACAAAACCAAATAATAGCTTATTACGTCACTTACTATGAACTTGACCATTTATAAGTGGGTCGACGGAACAGATTTATATTATCTTGAAATGTTAGAAAAAATTCAGTGAACAATAAAAGTGTGCACTGGTAGAGTATTTATGTTTCGTTACCTAACGGGTATTCTTCCATGAGAAGAAGGCCGTGTCCTTGTGCAGTGAATAGCTACAATAAATTGATTCAATTTTGATATAACCTAACTTGCTAATTGAATAAAGTGATGATGAGAACATTACGGCGTGAATCAATGATTAAGTTTTGTAAATAAAACAATTAAATTCTTTTCAAATTAAACAAAAAATATGTACTACAATAATAAACGGAGGGATCAACATAATTTAATAATAAAAAAATAATCTAACTCATCTTAAGCACAGTTCGAATGTAAAATCGATCGGGGCCTTCAATTCAAAACGGTTGAATAATAATAGGATTCCTGAAACGTAATAGAAACACGAGTGTTAAGATTTTAATAAAAGTTGCGTATTGAAATAAAGGGTTCGATAAAAAAAAAAATATGTATACATATAAACATATTTATACCTAGGGTTTCCCTGATAATTTTCAGACTCCCCATCGAATCAACATTAATTACCTCGGTAGTGTCATCAACATTACTAAACCTTTCCCTGTCCCGATTTTCGACCAACGATTAAACTTCATAATTGGAGAATTAGATAGTTTCGCTGTAATAATATCACACAAATATTAGCAAGCCGAAATGGGTTTTTTTTCCTGCGCTATCGCGTGGACGAAGACGCCAGCGTGAACTGAGCGGATCAGCGCGGCATACTGAAGGCTTCACTCTTTCGCGGTTTTATGCAATGAAAAGGGGAATGACAGACAGGGTGAGAAGACATGAGTGACTCTGGGATGAAAAGAGCGTAATTCGCTGTTGAAGGCGTCTAGCTGAAGGTAACCTGCGAGGTTCCTGCAAGGTTATGTGGAAGAGATGTTCGCGCGATATTCCGTAGGAATAAACCCGTTAAAGTTCTATCAAATACTCCAATGGCGTCGACCTGGAACCTGATGTAAGCCAACGCAATCTTGGCTTAATTACAACAGATTCTAAGAGGTGAAGTGTAGGTCTGACAGCACGTGGAAGGAGGGCTTCATCAGACGAAACTTACATGACACATTTTCGCGTCAGCATCGTGATATGGGATGCAATTACTTTCCCCATTTAGAGACAGTAAAGTAGGTTCACAGAAGTGAATACGCTGGAACAGTATCTGGAAGTGTTGGGAAGTCTCAATTCGTTTTCCTTCAGGCGTGGTGGGCTCTGGTAGGTCACGGTACCTTTGAGAAGTGGGTCGCCAGCTATTAAAGTATAGCCTAAGACACGCTGAGGTCAATGTTTGAGTTCTGATCACCATTCACCGTTATTGTTTGGCTAATGTAAGACAGCGTAGTTTGAAAGAGATTTCATTTGTATAGTTTACCCCTTTTTCCTTCCCCTCCCCCTCCACACTTCCTTTCCCATAATACGACTTAGTTGTTCAACAAAACTCTTATCAAAATATTAGTAGCTACTACAATATTAGGTTCCTTGAGTTAGCCTTTCACGAAAGCGGCGCTATATTAATTATTCAATAATAATAATTATTATTATCAGGCGTCCTGTAAGGAGGAATAGGAAATAAGGCACACGGTTTTACGAGAAATAATTTATCAATTAAATTGGTAAAGAGATTATCCACTCTAATTAGACGGAACTGAATTACCGCAAAACATATAGGTACACTAATAGATTGTTCATATAGAAGGAGTCCTATTCACATGAATTAAAAAAAAACCTAAACAAATTACCCAACGCTTAAAAATGCGAAATAACTCTCAAGATCTCGGTTACTATATGCTCAGTCATAAAACAATTAACAACGGCAGGAACACACAAAAAGTTAACAAAAGGGCCCCATAACGGACCTACCAGAGGTTTAACTGATAGCGTGCGGCCAAGAAAAAAAAAAAAATAAGAACGTCGAGCGAGACAGGGGCGGATTGGGAAATCTTTCGTAGAAAAAAAATATATATAAAAAAAAAAAAAAAAAAAAAAATAAAAGGTAAAAGGGATTAGGAGTTTTAACAATTTTAGCAACAAGAACAGGGCAGTGGGGAGCAAGTGAAACCTAGGAAGGTTTGAAAAAAAAATGTATTATTGGCGAGTTCAAACGTGTTCTGCTGCTAAGTTGATGGTACAATAATAGCTGACAATAGCTTATCTCCGTATCTACTCCCACTATTATTTTTCCAGAAGGGAGTCTGTGATGAACTTGCCCTGGGACATTTTTTTTTAAGTATTGATTTATTATGGTGGGAAAGGAATTTTTCAGTTGATCTCACGAGATGGAGACTTCCAGATGTTGGCCTTAAAGCTGTTTTAGAAACAAGTGTTTAGATTTATTAGGGTAGAGAAAAAAAAATGGGAACGTGCACTGTATCGTCAGAGACCTCCGGGATGTGGTTTGAATTCTTAGATTTTATTCAGTGGAGAGCGAATTTGGGCTGGAAACTGGATCTAGGGGGGTCGTGTTTCATTCTTTTGCAAAGAATTAGACATTTCACTGGAGGAGTAACAATTTATTGGTTTTGAGACGATTTAAAATTAATGTGACAGGTTCTAGGGCCATAATTGATGTGTTCCTTTAGTGCATTTCTGTCTTTTGAAAACAAAAAGCATTCAGAATTCAAAAGAACATAAATTAGAAATCGCATATGGTGATTTGGGGGGTTGGTTTGAGAAGGGGGAGTCTGGATTTGAAAGCGCGGGGAGACGGTCAAGGCAGTCTGCGTTGAAGGTCGGAAGAAGCAAGTCGATAGTCGTGGTTAATGAGCCCGGGCGGATAGACAGTTAGCGTTGAAGATCGGAAGGAGGAAGTCGATAGTCGTGGTTAGAAAAAGCGGTTCAAGACAGTCAGCGTTGAAGAACGGAAGAAGGAAGTCGATAGTCGGTGGTTAGAAAAAGCGGTTCAAGATAGTCAGTTTGAAAACGTTGGGAGGCGGGAAATAAAGTCAAGGGGGTCAGAGTTTCAAGGTCTGGGAGACGGTCAGGAATAATCAAGATCGGTCAGCGTTTTAAGATAGTCGAGTTAGTAAAAACTAGGAAGCGCGTCAACAAGAATTAATCGTCGGGACGCGAACACGGCTAAAATCATTTAGTGTAGAAGGTGCGGTTTTCTAACAGCATGAGTTTTCTGCATGTGACTGTGTTTGTTTTTTTATAATTATTTGGATTGTTGACACTAAGATGTATCGGTAAGTCTTTTATAATCTAATTATTAACACTTATTTCCTTAATGTAAACCAAATAATCCAATTGTATTTTGAAGTAAGGGTATTCAACTTGAGCACTATAGGTACCCGTTAGCGAAGGAGGTCATAAATTACGAGACCTGGCCATTAAAAAAAAGGGACGAAGAACGGTTACCCTGAAACCGCTTTAGATCATCCAACAATAGACATTGTTTATGAGTTTAAAATGATTTAATAATTCTCTAGTAGTTATATTTAGCGCCAAAATTTAAAGAACACAAACCATTGTATTTATGCAGTGTTTTTATAGTAACGGATAGAACGGTAAATTAAATGCTTCAATGCCTGTTATTTGAAAATGAGTTGTCGTATCCTCCTTGGGAATTCAACTTATTCTATACGGAATTCATAAAATATATTTAATTAAATATAATTTATTCAAACATCGCTCTTTTAATTCATTTTTGAATCGGAATAACGCAGCGGATCGAGGCTAGTCGCCGAGAGAGTGCATCTGTCTGGCATTCCTATTCTATCAAGCGAGATTTTAATTTTTCATGGGTTTGACGGGGACGAAGTATACGAATTTTCCGTAGGCTGTCCTATCTTACCAAAGCGACAAAAGCGAAGGGAACGAAATTTGTAATTTGGCTTGCCTAATAGGGACTCTTGTGTTAGCAAAGTCGATAACCCTGGATACCGATATAACGTCTATTTTAGTATAGCAGCGCCGGCTTTTTCCCCTGCTATTGGTGTGGTTGAGTTATTCCCGTAAAAGCACCGGTTTCTGTCGAAGGTGTTGGCGGACCAGCCTTAGATAGTCACCCGGAATAGACCCCTGTTTCGAGTATTTTCAGCTGGTGAGAGGACGTTTTCACTGAGTTCAGATCGAAGGGAACGAAAATTGCTAATGGGCTTTCCTACTTGAGTTAGCTGGTAGACGAAGGAACAAAGCGGATAAGGGCTATGCTATTCTTGTCTGGCGTATGGAGAGGATTTTCTCGCTGACAGAACGAAGGGATCGTGACGAATATGAAGTTGTTTCGGCGCTTTCTGACGTCCTTCCTGTCAAATTCAATAAGTACTTACCCCACTATAGGAGGAGAAGTCATCCAGAATTAGGTTGGAAATTGACTCCGACTGAAACCGTTTGAGCTGACGGAGATCGGATGATTTCAGATTCACGACCTGATGATTCCAGTATCCCTGATCCTTAGCGCCGGAAGTCGAGGATATCAATTTCTACTATTCTTTGATATTTGAAGCGAACGGAGGGTAACAAACGATAGAGCGAATGACCATGACTTTGAAGTGGGGTAAAATCTCCCGTCTAGGAAACATTCGTTATTTCGGATGGACGCCCTCATCCAAATTAAATATTGACATGACTATTTTGAGTGTGGACGAAAGACTTGAAGTATGTTCTGTATTGTACATATGATAAATATGTGTCACTACCTCTACTGGAACGAGAAGCTGTATAGACTGGAGCCGGAAGCTATTTGGAGTAGCGTGACTGCAGAGGCGAAGTCGAACAAACTGAAGCTGAATTCATCATTATTCTTACGAGCGTAAACCAGAGGGGTGTTCACGGGACTCCCGAACTCCTGACGTTGCTGATGCAAACCACTTCAGTATACGTTTATGTTTGAGGTTAGTAGAGTGGACTCCTAATTTTCGGCATACTGGCGAAGCTCAACTCATCATCGATTTGGGGGAGGTTGACGCGACCTAAACCTCGCGCTACCCACGTGGCCCAAATGGTTCCTGACACCAGGCTATCATGCCACCGGACCAGAGCAGCTCCTTGTACCTAACGGTATAAGATGAATCTTCATCATTCATCATCAACATCAACATCAACAGCTACCACCAAGGACCCACATTCCACCTTCATCACCCTCCGGCAGGAGGCAAAACATGTCATTATCTCATCTGTCGCTGAGCGATATTCAATTCATTTCTGGAGGTGTTGGGATTGGACCATCAACTTGGCTGCTCTCGAGCTGGTCACGTTGATGGGTGGGATTTGGACGGAGACCAATCGAAAGCAACACATGTTTTGTCTCTAGCTATTCCCGAAAATACCTACTCATAGAAATAACTCACAAAACTAACAATCCATAGTCAAATCATTAACTTAGAATCTTGTGCATCTTGAATTGAATTGTCTATAGTGAATTTTATGTACTTAATTTGTAATTAATTGTCTCATTATATTAGCACATTATCAACTGCAGCAACCGGAAACGTTTGGGCGAGCAAACAAGGTAGGAAAAGGTAGTTAAAATCAGGGTAGTCGGTCATTGTCTTATTTTCAAACCATACAGAATGTAACACGCCTCATCTAAAAAGAACCAAAGTTACCACAACCAATGAACAGGATCCTTCAATGAATTAATCCCTGTCGAAACAAAAAAATTGACACAACGTGACATATTAATTCGTTAAGATTGAAGGGTTGATAAACCGCGGGAAGTTGTAAATCAAACGAGCAAAATATTAATCCGTTAAGAAGATCTATCTGGCTTCTTTCCTTTGGTTTTGACCAAGAGAGGGTGAAAACAATACAATATGTTTATGTTATGTTCATGGTATGTTTGTGTTATGTTTATCTTTATGTTTTATAATCACATTTGTTTACTCCCATATGCTGTGTTTGTTTATAAGATTGCCAATTTCATAATTCTGTTTTAAAAAAACGCTACTAATTTTAGAAAAATCTTTGGTTTAATAACGAAAAGCGCCCACTTATATTGTACACAGGTTCCTATTTTTATAATTTTGTGATAATCTACTGTTACCAGCTCTGTACCGTTTACGTTAAGTATGTTATATTTATGTTATGTTATGTTATGTTATGTTATGTTATGTTATGTTATGTTATGTTATGTTATGTTATGTTATGTTATGTTATGTTATGTTATGTTATGTTATGTTATGTTATGTTATGTTATGTTATGTTATGTTACGTTACGTTACGTTACGTTACGTTACGTTACGTTACGTTACGTTACGTTACGTTACGTTATGTTATGTTATGTTATGTTATGTTATGTTATGTTATGTTATGTTATGTTATGTTATGTTATGTTATGTTATGTTATGTTATGTTATGTTATGTTATGTTATGTTATGTTATGTTATGTTATGTTATGTTATGTTATGTTATGTTATGTTATGTTATGTTATGTTATGTTATGTTATGTTATGTTATGCTATGTTATGTTATGTTATTTTATGTTATGTTATGTTATGTTATGTTATGTTATGTTTTGTTATGTTTTGTTATGTTATGTTATATTTATGTTATGTTATGTTTATGTTATGTTTGGTTTATTTATGTTACGTTATTTTATGTTGTTTTATCAATGTTGTTTTGTCAATCATGTCAATTTTATCCTGTAATTTGTGAATTATAAGTTCCTCTCATCCTACAATGAGTTTTGTAACTCATCGGGATTCCTCTAGCAAGAAATAAAAAATAGAAAATAAATATTATGACTCTGTTTACATTATACATGATTTTTAATAACCTTCGTAAGACGAATCAATGATTCGTTACGACGTAACCTTGCAATTTTAGTGAACAAATAAATTGAGCCATTTTTTATTCGTTACATATTTGTAATAAGCATTTACTTTGTGGCTCGTCATAATTTAGTGAGGTCCTGTGATGTACATACCATTGATAGAGATAGATAATAAGAGCTTTAGTTTGGCTGTCATGAAAAACTCTCTTTAAAAATTCCTTCATTCAAGCTACTATATACATATGCATAGATTTCCCGACATTTTCCTGGCGGGAGGAAGTACAGTAGAAGCATTTTAAGGAGAATCTATCTTGTGTATTGGTGTTCTGTATCGTAGGACTACTGCGGAGTGCGAAGGGACTGCGGGCGGGTGTTCCAAACTATGTCGAACCACTATCGGCGTTCACAAAAACATCCAATTGTAGGCTCTTTAAAATGATTTGCCTGTACCTATCTACTTTTCCCTTAATCTGTTTTTAATTTGGAACCCGCTGTACTTATTGAATAATTCAAAATACTATTTGAGGCTGAAAGCCCTTACTGAAAGTTACCCGCCTTTTAGTTTCAATGCCAATGTGCGTATTTACTAAATAATAAATCGATAACCTTGTCATTTTAATATTTTTTATGGAAACTCTGAAAACCAATTTTGGTTTTATTGATGAAAACTTAATAGATTTGAGGTTTGTTTGTCCATTCCTTACATTATTTTTGGAATTGGAACATACTGCATTGCTACAATTTTTAATGTCTATATATATACAACTACGATGTACTTCAACTGCTTCTACCCTAATATACGAAAAACACTTTATCTAAAACATGTGAACATCAGCACAGCTTCTGCTAGTGAGGTGTTCACAAAACATTACTAAGGACGGGTTGTTTCGGAGAATTTGAACAATTCATCAAATTTCAACGTTCATTTTCGGGGTCTGTGAAAGTCCTATGCGAGTTCTGTTAATATATCATTATAGGTTATTGGCTTGAAAGAACTGAAATAAAAACAGAACTTGAAAAAATCTTTCGCGGAACTGGAAAATGAACGTTGAAATTTGATGAATTGTTCAAATTCTCCGAAACAACCCGTCCTTATACTTAAGCATTTACATACAGTACTGATTATTTTACACTCTACTAAAATGATTTATAATAGGAACATTTTTTGTATTACTCGTACTGAAAAATGGATGTACGAGCATAAGAGTAAACAAAGATAACTTGATTTGATTGACTTACAACTTTACTCACAATTGTGTAAATAATACAATTAAATAAAAATATATCAATTGCGCCGTAATGAAAATCGGAGTCTCGATAGAGTTCATGAAAATACTTTAGCTGACTTAATAGATTATTAAAATTAATATAAATTTTTGTTATATTAACGGCAAATAACTTCTCAGAGAATACAGTTATTGCAACATAACGAGTTAAAAGATTAATTAAATCTTTCTATGGGGTTAATTTTGCAGGCCAATAAACATTTTTCACAAAGTTTAGACATTAATGGACGTTGAAAAACTACAAGAAGCCCCTTAAATACCAATTTTGCTGTAAAAAATCTCTTTTTCAAAATGAATAATTTATTTTACAATATTTAAAATCACTTCCTTATACAGGAGAGGAAGAATTAATAAATTTGGACACTATATTGATTTAATAATTTGTATGATAGAAAAGTTCAAAGATTTACTTTTTACTGATGGTTCCAAAATCTACAATTGTGAAGTTCCTGACTTCATTGTATCGATCTGCTGTTGGATATTCCTCTTGTTGGTCGATGTACTTTTTGTTGGTCGACGTTCCATTTGTTGGTCGATGTTCCATTAGCAAAAGCGTTGAATTATTTTTTTAATGATAAACCAATGTTTATAAGGCTTATAATAAATTATTATAAGCAATAATTAGTAGATATTTTCAATTTTTATTGATATTACAGGTGACTAATTATTGCTTATAATAATTTATTATCCTTTGTGCTTTGCATAAAAACCTTGTATTATAAACATTAATTTATCATTAAAAAAATAATAATATTTAAGTCAAAATATTTCACCAACAAATGTAGATATAATATGTCTCGACGCCATCTAGCGGGAAAATTCAGCACTAACAAAGCCTTTCCTAAAAAAATAAAGTTGGTTGTTTACAATTCCCGTCGGCGGCATTTATTTTTACTCTGGAGATATTTTCAATTTGTATTGATATTAATTTATTTGATATTAGGCGACTAATTATTGCTTATAATAATTTAAAAACGTTGACATTTGACGTAATTATCGCATTAGGAAAGTGACCCTGGATTTGCATGGGCAGTGGTAGTGGTAGTGGTAGTGATGGTAGGTACGGGTAGTGTGCGGTGCATACGGCATTCACTATTATTCTGGTATCTCAATTGGCAATCACGCCACTTGTACAACGGCCGCTAAGCCCCTTGAAGGTCAAGACGGGCATTCATCACACACTGAGATAAGCATCCGTTGGCAGCGCGCGCCGAGGATGGATTATCTAAATAGAAAGACATGGGACCCAGGGCAGACTAAGGTAAAAGGAAAACAAATTAAATATAAACCCAAGCTGATTCTCTGAGGCACTCTAAGGGTCCTGGGTGGCATCAGTTTTGACATCAATGGCAACAATTGGTATTAAAGGATGAGGAGAGATTATCAATTAAATATGAACCATTTAAAAACAAGAAACACTGAGGAAAATAAAAATATGTTAAAGTTTTTTTTTAATTAGGTTACTTGAAACTGGAACTGAAAGACGCAAGAATTGATTTTCCAATCTGTAATAATTAGTGGGTTCCTTAAAGCGAGCTCTGTTTTCATTTATGTAACGAAAATTATTTTTCTTCGAGGCGGAGGGTGGATGAAAAAATATATTTGATTTCCACAATGGCAGCTACTAAAAAGGCCTATTTCGTTGTTCTCCGGTAGAAACTAACTAATGGTAGAACATGGGTAGAACGGATTAACGATACGGAAGTTAATTCAAAGGGAAATTGAGGTTCCTGCATTAAATTGCGTCGGTGATAACTAAACTGCTTAGTTATCTTGGTTTTACTGCTTTACGTCAAATATATCATCCTGCGAAGGGTGTCAAGAGCAAGCTTCACACACAATTCTCCTTTACAACGATAGAGCACAAGTTTGTTTTCTGCAGCATCCAAATTTCTCGAATAATGTTATTTTTTTATTGCTTGTTGTATTTTCCACTGCTTTTTCCAAGTGGAATTTCATGGTAAACAAAAAGTCAAGCTATATTGTTAGTGGTGTCAGAACAAAATTACACAGGTGTAAATTAACTTTTAATTTAATTTTTAAGTATTACGCTGCCTGAACTACTCATGGACGGAATTACTCAGACATGGACGAAATTACAAATGTAGCGAATTACGCCTACTGGAATAATTACATAGTTAAAAATTATATATTTTTTTTTAAATGAGTCAAAATTTTTGGCCTTATACATATAAATGTGTGTCCTAAATAAATTTCATATTCAGAAAAAAAAATACAAAAGTTAGGTTTGGTTTTTCAGTGGGGTGTAAAATTAAATAGGTGTAATTTGGTCCTGTGTGATTCCGTCCGTGTGTAATTCTGACAGTGTAGTATTGGTAAGTGAAATTTTGTAAAGTAACCATTGATTTAATTTTTCGACATTTTCAAGTCTCAATTACCTGTACCACTATTCAAAACAGATTCTGCCATTTAAAATATATGGACAATCTGCAGACTTTTCTGCGCCATAAATGATAAGAATCGTAGACAAACAAATTGCCAGTATAAATTCTCCTTGGATGAAAGACGTTTTCAATGTAAACCTGGCGAGAGACTAGTCAAATTCAAAACAAATTTCATTGAATTTGATTGAGGTATGTTTAGATTTGAATAGGTAGGTTTCCTTTTTAAGTTCTACTTCCATAAGTTCCTTAAGCCGGACTTTCCCTTGAATTCGTCACTGAACCCATTACACAGTGAATTGATTCAAACAATCTATCGAGACAAAATTCAAAACGGAATTTCAGTATTTTTATTGAATTAATAATTCAGGAACAACTTTTTTTTAACTTACCAGTAAGACAATAAATCCAAGGTTCGATTCCTAGTTGTGACCGTTATCTTTTTATTTTACTGGGTCCTGTTTGATTCATGTTTCGTTTGGATAAATTAGTGATATCTTTTTCTTACTATTACATATTTTTTTCTAATTAGTAGGTGTCTAAGATTTTATTGTAAAATTTTTACAATATTTCTCGAAAATTGGCATGAATTTCAGATAAATCTAAGCTAAGCATCGAAAAGCGGGTGTGATTGTACTTAATACTTCGTTTTAAATTACAAACTTCCGACAATATTGTACGTTTTATTCCTCTGGTTTCAATAACAAATTTATAAATAAACCTATTTTGATCCTTAAATTCACGTATTGTACTACGGAATGACCAGAAAATAGGTGAAAAAAATTACATTTGTGTTTTGTCTTTCAGGGATAAAAAAACCAATCCAATAATTTTGTCTAGCTAGCCTGATTATTGATTAGAATCAATGCACTGTGCCATTTTTCCATTGCCTATGCTAGCTGGAGAAATTTTAGTGCGATACCACATGAAACAAAAACAAAAATGAAAAACCCCTCTGGGAGTAACACAGCCTCTTGAGGCGTGCGCAAGTAAATTTTATTCGATTATTTTGTGTTATTTCACAATTTATTAATTAAAAAATAATATATGGTATAATTGCGGCAAGTTCCAGAGTCGAAGATACTCTCAGTATCGCCCAAGTGTATGACCACCATTCAGAAAAAAACGTTGCTCGAAGTGGCTTTAGCCGTGTTTGGTGACCAGAGCTGAACAGCCGGGTAATCCCCAACTTCCTCTTCCCCGTCTCATTCTTTTCGCCACTACCTTCAGCCCAAATGCCCCAATTAGGTATGCCATAGTTTCACTGGCTCCAACCGGTTGGAAGCAGTTAAGAGTCTTATGAGGTATTCACATAAAAAAATTAAAAATAACAAAACACACCCCTGATTAGCCATTCGTAACACAATTTGAAAGCCCATAAGGTTTGTTTAGGCGTAGTATAGTAAAAACCTATAAACGGTTCCGATAAAAGATACACCTCGCAGACACCATGCAGAGTTAGTCCTTGGCCTTTTCACCTTGGCTCAAAACAAAGCCTAATGAATGTTTTAAGGTAAGCTAATTAAACTTTCAACTTTTCGATTTTCGTTTAACCTTAGCTGAAATTCTGCCATCTATACGTAGTAATTATGCAACGAAAAAATACCTTTATTTCCTTATAGATTGCGGGTGGTATCGTCGAGCATTATTTGCTACAAATGTCTTCGGGCACGCCATTTTAAAACGGCGCTAATGGAATTGAAAAAATAATACCTGAGAGAATTTCTGCATAATATTATTTGCTCTTATTTAATTAATGATGGCGTTTGTCGCTTATTAATTTTCAAAATTACTTTATATTTAATATGTGCTATTAGTGTGGAGTTTAAAACTGAGCACAATTAATTCAGCTAATAGTAGGCTAATAAGGTAGATTATCAAATTTTTTAATAATAATAAAGTTATTTGAATGATTTTATAGCTTCGTTTTGGTGCAAAATCACTTCAAAGGCGCTTTTGACTGCGTATATAAAAAAATATGAATGAGAAAATAATTGATGGTAAAAAATAGCTGAATTTATATTTAATGGCTTTTTCCGGATTTGGATAAGTTTAAACTTTTTTTTTGAATAGCAGTGGAAAAATATTTTGCTTGCATAACAGAAAAAAATCAGTTTCTAAAGATATATTCTACAATCTTTCACCTACCGATTTATTCTTATTGAAGAGATAAACATTTTGCAGAATTTATCAATAAAATGCATATTATTTCAAATAATTCGAACAATCAAATTTCATACAAAATTCATGCAAATTCTGTGACGTCAGAAATCACCGTTCGGTAGACCCAATATGATTTTCTGCTTTAAGGTTTCTAATGAATTACTTACCAAGGTTAAGCAAACTTAGTTCGCGGTAAAAAAATGATTAAAAGTGCACATCATGAGATAATGAAGCAAGTACCTACCTACTTTAAATGTAAAAAAAGTTATTAATAGGGTATTTTCACAAATGAATGAAAACCTTTACGAATTTTTGGAAGATTAAAAGTTTATTTTTCTGACTATGATTATCGTACTAAAAACCTGTATCTTTTTAATATTTTTATTCGTAATTAATGATTTCAAAACGTCATTATGGCATAGAAAACGCATATGTCTAGTAACACGGCTGTCACCACAGACATAGGAATTAATAGACGAGAAGATAATGGCGAGGGGTAAAATCAACTGTTGAAGAACGAAGGGAGTGAAGCTGACTGTGATTCGTCAATAAATCAATCTGACAGTAAATAGGCATCTCGCATTATAATATCACCATTTACTTCTTAAAAGTAAAATCTGCTTTTGAATGAATAGACATTTTTACATGGGAGCGCAAATTACTCGCCACGTTATGAACAAATTTGCGAAGTCCAAATTCGGCAAAAAAATTCGGTTCATTTTCAGAGTCGAATATTTCGTTTAAGTATTTAGTTAAGACACTTTTATAAATGTTCATAATTTACTTCCCAGCAACCAACCAGCTTTGCGTTTCGCGTCCAGACGTTTCTCGATGTGATAGTATATATTTCTAAAACTGATCTATATTATACGATGTGAATATGCTTAAAATAAAGTAAAATAATGCTTATATATGGAATGTAATACGACAATTGGGTTTATTCTCTTTTTCACATCTATTTTTACAAGTTTTCATAGTACAAGTCAAAATTTTGCCGTGTTATTTCGTAAAATGAACCGATGATGCCTCGACCATAGTTCGCACAAGAATGATGACGTCACGTTTTCAAATTTCACTTGAGGCCATACGCCAGCACAGCCGGCTCCAATGGAACCAATATGGGGAGTGGGGATAATACGCTTTTAATCACTTAGGGCAGGTCTACTAATATTCATATGTCTATGGCTGTCACCAACGTTGGCCGGCGTGACTTCAACGCCGCTGAAAAAACGAACATGTCGTTTTGGCGGCAAATCGGAAATAGCACATACAAAAAATACATTCTTTATAGTTATTTTCTTTTTTTACGAGAATTAAATAAAAAAACAAATAAAATAACCAATTATCTAAGTCAAAAATAATTATTATGCACTTTTTAAATTATTTTCATTTTGTAAATTTGAGTATTGGAAGAGAAGTATTGTTTTTATTAAACGAATTTGTTCAGGAATGAAGTTTCCAGAAAAAACAGCAACTGTTGTTGAAAATTGCTCAAAAGCGGAAACCCGCAGTTATACACTTAACTTCATTGCAAGGACTTGAGTTAAATATTGTCGTGTCTTAAATTCAGAAGAAAACATATTTTTATTTGAAAAATACAATTTTTCAAGCTATTTTTATAGCGAATCATTATGATGGATGGTGTAATCTCAATGTTTTTTTTAGCCAATATTGTACCTATGTAGATACATAATATATCAATTCCACAATAAACCAGAAAACCTTTATTTTTATCTGTAAATTATAAATCTATGCAACTATAAAAAATCCGTTTACCTATAAAAAAATTATTGTACCTTACAGAGAAATAGACAGAGCTACCCATAAGAGCGAGGTGAATAAACCAAGGCGCGGAGCAGGAGGAATGGCGTAAACGTGTCACTTACAGTGATTTGTCAATAAATGAATCTGACAGTATACAGGCACCTCGCATTCATTGGCGGCTCGTGACTTTTGGGTGTACTAGAGCGCTAATATTAAATAAAATGTCATCATTGATTTTTGTTGTTTGTTTTTGGGGTGTTATGCCGTGTTGCGCTAACTCCTTCTTTAGCCGACGTTTCGGACAGCGTTGCAGTGTCCATCATCAGGGCAGATCCTGATGATGATGGACACTGCAACGCTGTCCGAAACGTCGGCTAAAGAAGGAGTTAGCGCAACACGGCATAACACCCCAAAAACAAACAACAAAAATGCTTTTGGCCGTGAGAATCTAAAAACTTAGTCATCATTGATGTTTTTGTATCCTGAAACGTTATTTATATTTTTTCGAAAGTTCGATTTTTGTAAGGAGATTTTTGTAAATTTCAGTTTGGCAGTGCACTGCACCGATTTTCTGAAAATCTTACAAAAAAATCGAGTTTTAGAAAAAAAACAAAAAAACGTTTTCGATCTTCAATATGAATAATGCCATTTTATTTTAATATAAGCACCCTATTACTTACAAAAGTCACGAGCCGCCATCGCTCGAATTGTAATATTATTATTTATGTCTCGAAAATAAAATCTGATTACGAATTACCAGTTATTTTGACAATGGTTTAAAACTTAACAACGTATCCCAAAACTGGTAAACGAAAATTCGGGCTTATTTCGAAAATGCCCTATTTAGTTAGAAACTTTTACAAATGTGTTATAATTTACCCACCTCACTCAAGTTTAGCGTCGCTATGCCAGGCGATTCGTTTAAGAAGGAACATTCAGATGTCTGATGGACTGCGTTGTAGCGAACTGTATTTTTTTGACAAGGGTCTGGTTACTTTAATGTGCGCTCTTCGGCGTTCAACGTACGACTGATGTCGTAGATTATTCAAAGCATTCTCGAACCATCATGGTGCCAAAAATATGGTCACATGGTTTGTCTGTGGCTCGTTGAAATTATTCCAGAATTTCAAGTTAGGGCAAGACTATCTCTACTGACGTCAGTTTTGTACCTTTAATTTTTGCACTAGAAGAAAGCTGGTTTAATTGGCTTGTTTGGTGATAAGATATGAGTTTTCATGGCAGAAAGAATTATAGTGATTTATTTTTGGGGTATAATCCCATACACCTTTTCGCCAACGTTTAGGACAGCATTACGTTATCCACCATCGGGTTTTACACATCTGCCCTGATGATGGACACTCTAATGCCGTCCGAAATGTTGTTTAAAGAAGTAGGTAGCGCAACACGGCATAATTCCTCAAAAATAAATGACTTTAAACCATGTTTGATTCTATTTTTCTGTGCGAAGGAATAGGGTATGTATCAACTACTAATAAATTTATTAATTATGGATAAGTAACGAAGCGAATTTTTCCTGTAATAAACGACGCATTTGCAAAACCATGCGAAATTTAGAGCTTTGTGTAAGTGGTAATGAAATACTTTTTTCATGGCATTACGAAATCGTACATAAAACGTAGGTACACCCTCAGCAATAATAAACGGTAAATAAGATGTTCACCACACTCAGCGGTAAGAAAACGTGCATACTCGTATAACGTGCATGACGTCAAAGAGCTCCGTACCTTGGCCTTTTCCACGGCGAAGCTCACGCTTATCACGATGCAGCCTCAGGAAATTGTAGTTAACTTCCATGGCCGTAAATTCACCGGAAGGAGTAACGGGGCCACGGCAACACACCACCCAGTGCCACGGCAACACTCCTCAAAACGAGCAACACTCCTCAAATAGTCCGTACTCCAAACTACACCACTTTCGGGGCGGACAAATTCACTGGTTTAAGACTGGTTCAAGAGCATTTTGGCAATATCCGGAAATTTGAATGTGGAACAGAAAGACTAATTTGACTGAAATACAAATGAATTTAGGCGATGCACTACGTTGTGTAATATTTTAAATTGAGCCGCTATCAATAACAACCCTTACTTAGATGGCGATAAGGTTTAAATTCCCGCTTAACACCATCCGCCTGTTTTGATTTATGCAAGAAAAAAACATGGCCACAAACTGCCTTTTATTTTATTTTGTGGATATTCAGGCATAAATATTTAATTTTTTTCGATCATTTTATAAATAACTTAATTTTCCATATTATATAATAAAATTATAACCGAAAATGGGTTCGTAAGTAGTAGATTTTGAACTTTAAAGCAGTTTTCATTGGCCTTTACATTATTTTTTTCTGGGCTTATAAAAAGACTTATCTAAAAAATACTCGATTATTTCAAAGGCCAAGATGTATTCTACTCGCAGTATTTAATTAAAGCATCTGAAACATTTCTAGGCGACCAAATTTTCAAACCAAAAACAAATGATTTTGCTTTACTACGTATGACATCGCCTTAATCACGAGTTTTAGGAATTTCTATATATTTTCCACGTGTCTGCTCAAAATCTCTAATAGCCCGGCTTCCACCAAAAGTCAAGCAAATGCGCATTTTAGTGTGCACACAAATACAATAAATTAACACATTTTACTGTTGGCTGATTGTCTTGGATTTTATTTCAATCTATATTTTGTCCAATAATATTGATTGTACAAGGATAAATATGAATAGTTTTTATATTATAATGAATATTTACGATATTATACGCCAGGGCATATTCATAAAAACGGGCGAGACTTGCGCCTAGACCGACCTACAAACTCCAAAGTACATAGTTTACTAGTCAAATTCGCTGGTTTAGGGCTGCGAAAGAAACATTCAAGACATTTACAAACAACCAGGAAAGATACTATGCGGTACGACTTTTAACATAACGGATAGGAACTACCACAAAAGCCGTATGGTGAAACGACCTTAAGTTTCCCTGGTGATTTTAAAACAGCCATAACTTGAATACGAACAAGGTTGTATTTTCACCACGGCCGTAGCAAAATGGTGCCAAAAAATTTATGGTAAACCCGTTGAAACTATTGAGATTGGTGTAGTATAATTTTATGAATCAGGCAATCTTGGAGCAATAACAGTAACGGGGGATTTTAGTACGAACTTTTGATGTTCGGGCGATAGGATACAAAACGTGTGATTTATAAATAATTATCACTGGTTAATTGATTTACTGCCAGAGCTTTAATACGATATGGTACAGAACATGGATCTTTCATGACTAAACTTGTTCCACTTTATATTATTGTGACTGGTTGGTAAATCGATTAACTTCCATTTATGTATTTCGTCCGACTAACCTGTAAATCCTTCGACATTTTAAATCAATAGTAGGTAGGCACTTCATTATGATCGTATCTAATATTATAATTCATTAGAAAAAACGAAGTGATCATATCGTATACCCATATTAATTCAAACCCTGAGTAATAAGCACTTCAGAATATATTTGTTGTTCTTGTGAACAAAAAAAGTTCGAAGGCAATATTTTTATTCATACGAGTACGTACACATTACTTCGATTCCAATAATATTAAAGTTATTATTTGTCATACTACAAAATAATAACGTAAAATAATAATATGACAAATAATATATTACAAAAAATAACGCAAACAATAATATTTTCCTGAGATTATAAAATTTTTGCATTCTCAGACGGCTACTGGCATTATACCTAGCTCTCTCATTAAAAATTTAGGCGGATTAGATCTGTCAAAGAATTTATATATAAAAATGCAAAAATCAGTCATTTTAAATACATGTAGGATTACGAAAGATTCTTTAAATATTTATATTGAAGGATCAGTAGGATTTATAGGTCCAGTTAGGAGTTCTACCGAGCCGAACCCTCTGATATGAAAATATCTGAATTATATTCCCATTTGATCTCTGGTGAGTTGACGTGTTGTTCTTGTATTGTTTTGTATTTATTATGCTTATATAATGCACTTACATAATGTGGATTGACTAGATGATCACTTGTGGAAAATTGTGTAGAAGGGTTTAGTTTTTCCTGTGGGAAAGATTTAACCCAGACTTTATGTCGGAAAAATTAAAAAAAAAAAATATATATATATATATATATATATATATATATATATATATATATATATATATATATATATATATATTAACGTGTCATACTCGTGGCGGATTTCTTTGGTATTATCAAAATCAACATTAAAACTTTGATCCACATGTACACATTTGTATGGTAAGAGTAAGTACAAAAATTTTATATTGTAAGTAAAGAATGTATCTATATATAAGTATTATTTATGTAAGCAATATAATATTTTGTAAGTACCTACGATTGAAACTAGATAGAAATTATATTTTTTCTGAAAAAAAAAACAATCATACAAGTAAATTGTCTGTAATGCTGATACTTGGCGATACAATGAAATGAAATGATAAAAAAGGGTCAATTGGAGTACTCTCAGTCCTTCATTTCCTTTTTACTTCCTGAAGGTCAGCTATTTTTTCTTCATTTCCCCTCAATACGTATCTTATGCGGATATAATACATGGCCAACTTTCTAAATGGCCAGTTCTATATTTTCCTCACTTAAGATTTTCATACTCCGGATTTCGGCATTATTTATGGGTAAACATATTTTATTCCACAAATTATTCATTGGAACACGTCGTAGTGCCAATAAATTCTACAAGTTGTGTTTTATGTAGAAATAGAACATCACAAAATTTCAACTCAATTACTTAAATTCTTTCAGCGGACCACAAGTAAAAAGTAAAATTCTTCTCTTATCTAATAGTGTAAGAGTTTCCCAATATTTATTTAGCTAGCCACACCTTTGCAAATGAACATTTTTAAATTAATAAAATTAATTCTATAATTTATAATCGCAAATAAATAAATTAAATAATAAGTTTTACTCGTTTCCACACTGGTTTGGAGGATAATTTGTGATGGTTATGTGTGTAATTATGTAAAACGAAATAGGATACTAACTTAATGAAATGGTAATTTTTGTCGCATTTTAAGTCGTCCGAGATAACTGTATTATCCTATTGATTGACTTCGTAATATTAACCGCAAATCTGTATAGTAATTGGATTTTTTTTAAATAGTTTAAATTATTTTTAATTTATTTAATCTACTTTTCAGTGTCTTTTTGTTGCCATCGCTTTTTTATTTATTTGATCATCTTTTTAGGGTTTTCTTTTTGCCATCGCTTTTTTATTTATTTGATCATCTTTTTAGGGTTTTCTTGTTGCCATCGCTTTTTTATTTATTTGATCATCTTTTTAGGGTTTTCTTGTTGCCATCGCTTTTTTTATTTATTTGATCATCTTTTCAGTGTCTTCTTGTTGCCATCGCTTTTTTATTTATTTAATCTACCTTTCATGGTCTTCTTGTTGCCATCGCTTTTTTTCATTTATTTGATCAGTTTTTCAGTGTTTTCTTGTTGCATTCGTTCTTCATTAAAGCTACCACCATCCCCACTTAATAATTTCAACTTCACAGAAAGTAAGAAATACTTAAGTCAGCCGTGTTAAAAGTCGAAATAACAGAAATAATATTGTGAGACGATGTGTGAATGAGAATGAAGCAATGGGTGTGCCTCAAGACTGGGTTGCTGGTGTTTCATCTCCTTCCATTCGGTTATTTCTTTTAAGTTATGCAAGGTAAATGAGCCTAGTTACCTTCTAGATTGACTCTAGAATTTCTTTGATATTTTCATTATGAACAGCAATTGGATCACATGCCAACAATAAATCCTCTTTCTGAAAACTCATTAATATACACTAATAATTATGATAAAAAATAACTACAAAAATATCGCCATACTTACATGAACCACACTAAACAACTAGTATGGCAATTTTGTATAAACACGTGCACTTTATGACCCTCTTATATTTTTTCCACAAATTTCGGAATTTTTATGACATTTCGTAAGATTGAATAACGCATTACATAACCTGCTACGGTATACCGAAAATGTATGAAATGTTGTATTACCCAGTGACCTTTAACTCTTGAGGAAGTTTAAGCAATTTCTCCTTACATAACTTGTGCGATTGGGGAGAATTCGCTTCGTCATACATTAGTCCATATTCGCTATTTTGTTAAGTGATTAGATGGTACCAACGATTTTCCGCAACTGAACTATTCCATCATATATACATAATTATGTACTTAGAATATTGATATGACCAGGTCGGGTGATGTGAATGTTACTCATGTTTGGAGAACTGACCGATCCTTAGGAATAATGTTGTATATTCATTTATATAGTTAAGGGCTGTTTCAATTTGGGAGGCGGATATGGGTAACGCCGCCCCAGGAACCATTCATTGGATAACCAACACTTCTATCATAGTGGTTTGCCACGTTTGGTAACTTGGCAGGGGTGCCTGGGTTCATGGGGGTAAGGATTGTCTCGGTCTTGGCGGCGGATGCGCCTGCCCACATACTGTCTTATGGTTTTGGATAGAGTGGTTGAGGGAGGTTTTTTTCACCTTTTCCAGCAGAACTCTCTCAACCCATCGCTTTTCACTGCAGTGGAAGGGATGAATTCAAAGGCCGTCACTCATGGACATACTGAAACTCAAATTCCTACCCACCCCTCATACCTTTTCCTTCCCAGATCTTAATCCCTTTCTTCTGTTTCCTTTCCTTAATAAAACCCTCCACACAGCACCCCCAAAGATTTCATAGGCTCAGAGAGTAATAATAATAAATAAATATTTTTTTCTGTGTGGAGATAATGTAAAAAACAGTCAACTAACTTCTTTGTATATACTCGAAGGGCAAAGATATCTCGCGCCATGTCTTGCAAGGGAGTCCCCGACTTCTTACCCGTATACATCTGCCCATAATAACAACAAATATCAACAATGAATTTGAAATTTATAATTCAGTAACTGTATAGAAAAATTGTCATTACTCTATTATATTGATTCGAAAAATAAAATCATTTGAAATGATAATACAATTCCAATTATTATTCAGGTGACTGAATATCTGACAAGCAAATTCATCATTTAATAAAATATTCGAACAAGAGCAATATCGGTATTTCAAATCAAATTACATAAAAAAATTCTTTTTCGGCAAGTTTTAATTTTAAGAAAAGCTATTCTAGTACAGACATTGGCCCCGAGTACTGAAAAATCGATTCTCGAATTTGTTAGAAAGGCTCTTTCAAAATTCTGAAGTTTTCTGAAAACTCTTATGGAGCCAGTGAGACTATGGCATCCCCAATTTGAGTATGTTGTGAGGCTGAAGGTAGTAGGAATGAAGAGCAGATAGGTAGGGGACTACCTCGCTATTCAGAGCAGGTCATCAAACGTCGCCAAAGCTATTTCAAGAAACTTTTCAATTCTGAATGGTTGTGTTACACCAGGGTAGAGTATCTTACATTCTGTAAGAGTAGTATTTGTTATTTTAAATGAATAAATTGTGAAATATCACAAATTAATAAAACCAAATTTACTTGCGCACGCCGGATTATGAACCCGCGACATTCGACTTGCTAGTCGAGAGCCTTACCTCTTGACTACGGAGGCCGTCAAATGAAATGGGATTTTTTGGCAAGAAATCCATTTGTAGGCTTTTCCTCCAGATGATATAACTTAACATAATAACGATAATGGAGTATAATTTATTAAAAGTTCTGCTTTATACAAACAGCCAGAACGAGTCGAAGAGATTAGCTGGTTTTCGGTAAAAAATACTTCAAAAGCTTTTTTCTCCAAACCATTTTTTCTTGCTCCGTAATTTTTTTCTCCGTAACTACTGAACCGATCATTACTTAATTTGAACTACACATTTGCTTCGTATATAGCTACTGCTGGAACTAGAATTATTTGAAAATTTTGATTTTTGTACTTTTTATAATCAAATTTCACTAAAAATTGGCTTATTTTTGGAGCCAATAGCCACCATTAGGTTATTTTTACATTAAAAAATTATAATTCTAGTTCGGACGGTAGCCACAACTATAAACAACACAAATAATTTTGGTTTCAGTGGTTCAGATAAATCTACTTAGAAATAACAGCAACGAAGCTGACATAGCTTTTTTCGAGGGGCAATGCGGATGCTGCTACCAGGGATAGATAAATAAATAAAAACAAGGTTCAATAAAATGTTTCATACATTCAAAAAGCTCAAAAAGATTTACATTAATATCTTTTATAGGAACTATGATAAAAAATCGCAAAAATACCTCATTTTTCAACCGTATAACGTAGAATGATTCCTTAAGTGGAAAAACTTTGCGATTTCTCTTTCTTGGGGAAATATTATTAAATTAGAACATTATACTGTAATGAATAGGATGATAGGTACCATGTAGGTATCCAATTCGTAGAAACGTCAATGTAACAATATTGTCATCTTAATACATAATCTTTATGTTATTTTTTTGTAAAATTATTAACCTCAATACAGGCTTGTCCTAGTGAGTTTAAAAATTCCAACCTAAAAAAATTATAAAATGTAATAAAGCATGTTTTTTAGCTGCTTAACCCGTGTTGAAATTCAATTAAAAGACTTTAATTTTAATGAATGAATGAATCATTTTCTTAGGCAAATGATAACATGGTGTTACTAATATTATATATTTAACCTCGGGGTGACATCTACTTTGAATTGCGTATGGCGTGATATTTGTTTAATCAGTTAGAAATGTTTGCGTATAAAATAGTTGACGTGATCATAACTTTTCATCACGAAAGGTTATTTAATGTATGAGGCATGTATTCTATTTTTGTTAAGTTTTATTGAACAAATGATTGTCTAAATAATCGAGAATGAATGTTCGTATTACTCACCAGACCAATAATAATTATTATGAAAAAAAATTAAGCACATTTCTAGAACCTTATCTCCATTTAACTAGTATATTACTGTATGTAAATGATCGAATATTCTACCTAAAGTATTTTTTTAATGTGAATTTCGCACAATCTTGCCTTGTGCGGTATTCATATTAAATATATAAATAGAAAAGGGATTTTTTTCATGTGTTGATCAAAACGGAAATAAAATGTCATTCTAGCTTATTTTGATGATAAATACTTAAAATAAAGATATTTGCGTTTTAATTCAATGCAAAATCGTAATTTTTCATATTATTTTAAAATCTTGTAATAAATTTTATTATTTCAATTTTTGGTATTCAAAAAGTTATCACCGAAATCCTTACGCTAGTTTTATCTCTCCTCCGGTGAAAATCAAAAATTTTGCATTATTTATGTTCGTTTTTACGAATCGTAAAACGTATTCCAAGCTTTTCCGAATTTAGCATTTACCTTAACCGTCAAAACGATAAAAATATCAGAATATATAGGTAAAATACCTATAAATCCTAGAATCTTAAATGTCTGATTATGTTGTTTATGAATATGGCTGATTAATGTATTAGAATAAGATTAATCATGATTACCTACTCAATGGATATGCGAAAATATTTTATAGCCTCCTTAAAAAAACTTAGAAAAATAATATAGTTTTAAAACTATAATATTTCTTTTTCTTTTAATTGTGGTACTTACACATATAAACATATTTTCAAACATATGTGCGCAAGCAAAAAGAGAAATAATTCATTAACGAACGAATCAACTACGTAGTATTATTTATTTAAAAATAGCAATAATTTTAAGGCTTTTATACACGGTATCCGGGATTTAGTGTTACAAACAGGAAACTAATTAATATACATCACATAACCCAAAAAACTTTTGGTGCCGGGTCTACGTTGCGACACTTTTTAAAAGACGACAAACAACTGAAAGTAACTATTAACTACTAGCGAACCCTTTTTTTAAATTTTGAACTTCGAATATTTCAACTTCGGACTACTAAAAATGAAAACGAAAACTCAAATCAAAAAAGCTATATGACAAAATTAATTCCAAATATGATGTAAATTCACTATTTTTCCGCTTGTACCACTAGTTTTCGTAGACCATGTATAGTTTGATTTTGAATTATGCCAAACCAACGTACAGATTTAGAAACAAAGACAGGTACCCATTATCTGTACAGGTGAACAAAGGAGGATCAAACGAATAAACGAAGTAAATTATTTTTCATAGATATTCTCCATTACTTAATTTACAAACAGTAGTTAAGCCACTAACAGGGACACTGCCATCTCAGGAGACACATGCAACTGTTGGGAGTGGAAAACACCAACATCTGTAGGAAATGTGAAGAGGAGGAAGAGACTCCAATTCACCTATGGTGCCAATGTCCCGCTCTGCTGGGAATAAGGCTCAGATACCTGGGAAGACACAGTGTGGAACCATAAGATATCGCCACATATCCAATGACAGCCCTGGTGAACTTCATAAAAGGGACCGGGTTACTGGCAAGGGAATGAGGTAAAATGGGAGATAGTACAATGGTGCTAAGTGCTCGCGGGGAACGTAAGTAAACCGCCTCCGACTTTAAAAAAAAAAAAAAAAATAAGCCACTAACAACGTTTATAAGATAATTCAACTAAAGGAGTTTTCATTTTGGTGCCCATGGGGATTATCCTTAGAAGATAGACATATATCACAGACATTTCTGTAGGCCTTTTTAAGATATACAATCCCGTGGAACATTATTTTGATGTATCTCATAGGGTTTAGCTAGCGTTAGCAATGTATATGCCCGAAAATAATTTTTTTATGATTTTTTTGATTACAAAACATCAAATTTTCTCTACTTCCTATAAATATAATGCATTTATTATATATAAAAACCTTCTAGAAGAAATTCTCTAAATGATAGTGAAAACCTTGACAAAATCTGTTACCTAGTTATAAGAACTAAGCGCACAAACCGACAAACTCGGATAGCGACTTTATTTCATACTATTTAGAGAAGCAGAAATTTTATTTACGTGTCATACTAAAAGCTCTCGAAGCTCGAAGCTTCTTAGAATGTCGTTAAGGTTTGCAATCCCGTTTTTAATCGGACTACCAATAATTTTAAAGATTCTTAATAAATTAGCAATACTCGTTTTTCTCCGTGCACCAACTTGAAAGAAAACTGTCAAAACTAAAAAATTGTCACCAATTTGCATCTTTCGACTCCTTGGCCAAGTTTTGTCAAGTTGAAATTACTTCGGGCACACAAACACGCTCCCTTGCTTGTACCTGTTTATATCTCCAGAGGTAGGTACATATCTATATATATTGCATATTTCATACATCCACCGACGCCAACTGAAACGTTCAGCAATCGTCCGGATATAACAAACCACGTGAAACATGTCATTATTCTCGGAATTTGAAAAGTTTTCACTATAATGTATGAAAGTTGGATTTTATAAAATTGGTACAAATCATGCATGCCATTTGATTTGTGCGACTAAATAAATTCTAAGTGAGTGGAATAGCAAAATTCTCAACAGCATTATAAAAATTTATTTTTTATTAGATCTAAGCTCAAAGTACATACAGAGTGTTAATGTTCTTAGTGTGTATTTTAATGTGCTTTTATTAAGTTGTCAGTTTAGCTTAGCTCTAATTAAAAGGTTAATTGTTAACATTTAACTTCTCGTAAAAATTTAATGAGCTAAATTATACAAATTAAAAAACTCTCCGGTTTTTTTTAGAGTTGCTATTATTTTGTTTTATTTTCGTATGATACTTAATTGTCGCTAGTCAAATGTATTTTTTTAACATCAAATGTCATTAAATTTTATCCTATCAATTGAAACACTTAAAATAATTTATATGGCAATGAATCTATTATAAGATATGGATTAACCATATGGGGAAATACTACTATAACCAATCTGAAACAAGTCCAAGTTGTACAAAACGCAATTGTAAAATTACTAGTCGTCCCTAATATTTTTAAACAGAGACATAATACACTGTTGCTGTTTCAGAGTGCCAAAATTTTACCTGTTAAGGCTATTCTATGGCAAAAAATCATAATTTAGTATATATTTACCCCGCAGCATAAAGAAAAATTAGAACATAAATACAGTACTAGATTCACGCGCAATGACGGGTAGTTCCGAAATTTAATAATAAATACGGACAGAGAACTTTTGAATACAACATACCGAAGATATTTAATTTATTACCTGACACTATAAAGCAATGTAGGTAAGTCTATGAATAAAGTCAAATATATGGTGAAAAATTGGCTATCGGAAAAATAATATTTACTTTATTATACACGGTGTCCGGAAACTCGTAGTACAAGCGGGAAACTGGAGAATCTACACCACATGGGGAACCCGAAAAAACATAAAGTTTTTTGATTTGAGCATTTTCAAAAAAAAAAAAAAAAAACTAAAAAAAAATATTTTTCGGCTATTTTAGGGTTTTTTAAGTTTTTTCTGGTGTTTAGGGTTGAATAACAGATGTTTTAACCCTGCAGAGCAGAAATATTTTATGATTACACCGGGTTAAATGAAGGGTGATTTCAAAATAATGCTTCAAATCCGAGTTTCTTCATTTGTTTTACTTTCAAATAGTTTTAATTAGTTGGGTACTTTGATCTTCAGTAATAATTTATAAGAATTTGATTAAAAAAAAAAAATAAAAAAAAATCAACTTCAAACTCGATTTACTCGATAACGAAAGCTCAAATAAAAAAAAAATATACCACAAAATCGACTCCAAATGTGATGTAGATTCACCAGTTTCCCGCTTGTACTACGAGTTTCCGGACACCCTGTATATGAAAAATTGTATGAAAAACTTGTTGATTCTGTAGATATAAGATGTAAATTATAACTTATAAAAATGTATATGTAACTAAACTTTAAGCACCTGTTGACAAGCCAATCAATTGGCTTAGCAGGACTTGTTTGTTGATATGTATTAACTATTTATTCAATAAAAAAAAAATAAAAAAATTTTTTTTGCTTAAATTGTATGATTATCCTTTCCTTTTTTCCATTAGTTCACAAAGGCTTATGTTATCATTGGAGTTGATGTGTGGAGGGCTTCTTTTAAAACATGAAGGAAAGGAAATTCTGGGAAGGACAAGGGTGTGAGAGCTGGGTAGGAATCTGGTGATAAGTTTCCAGGTTCAGTGACACTGACACTGATCCCTAGATTCCCATTAATAACATAATCCATTCCTCCTATTGCGGTGCAAGTCGATGGGTCGAGGTTATTCTACTGGAGAGGTCATAGGTGTCCCTCAACTAGTCTACAAGTCACCAAATGTAGCGAACCGTGTGAAATGGAAGAGGTGTTGATTATCCAATAAATGGTTCCCGGGGCGGTGTTACCTATACCCGCCTCCCAAATCGTAAGATTATCCTTACGACAATATATGAGTCGAATTGCTACGACCCTACGAGTGTCTTTTTTGCTTGATTTTGAATTAAAAATTAAAATATAAACAAAATGTGTCACCAGATTCAAAAATTTAATTTACTTTTTTACTCCAAATAATGTAAGGAATCACTGGTTAAAGTCAGTTAAGTACGTCCCTTAACGCCCTTTATATATAAATATATCTATTATCAATGCAAAGGGGCGATTCCGGTTAATTTTATGGTTAAGGACAATTCCTTGTCCTTAAGTAAAAAGTAGACCCATCAGATGTGTGGTAAAGGTATCTTTAGTTATATGGGTCTTTATAGGCATTCATTCTGACTCTACCTTGGAGATTGGAGGATTGAGAGGATAGATGAGAGAGATCGGAGTTTTTGTGGTTTGTGACACAACCACAGAAGCGTTTTTGTCTGGCTTGTGTACTCAGCCAGGCCCCGCTACTTTTGCCGGCCGGAGGAATCCCGCCGGCCCACTGAGCAGGCGCTCGCGCCCCCAACTGCCTTTCTCAAGGCATCACTTTTCTACGCAAAACACTCAACTTACGAAGATCCACGCTGGCCCCCACAAACCGCCCGCAAGCACCCGAGACGTGCTCCCTTTTCAAGAGGAGTCACCGTTCGACACAGATGACCATGTTCCCGACCCGGATGCTCCCCGCTGACCACGAGGACTCCCCGGTCGTGGTACCGCCCGGCGCTCACCAAATTACGCATCGCACTAAGACCGGGACCGTGCGCCTTACGATCCCCGCACCACAGCCCCGCCCCGAGGACCCAAGGACCCGGAGACCATCCACCACCACGGCTTCCACGACGCCCGACGCCACCGAGATGACGGAGCCCGCAGCAGGCCCCTCTTGGGCAGCAGGACCCAGTTCTGCCCCCACGCGCCCCCCGATAGGCCCAGCGTCGGCCTACGTGGCGCCCCCGAGACCGCAGCAGCCGATGGAGACGGCTGCCCCCCAGGATGGAGGCTGGACGAGGCCGTCCAACCCCGTGAAGAGGCCCATGTCCCCACGGGGACCACAACCGCTCCAGTGTGGCAACCGTTTTGAAGAGTTGCCCGAGGTAAGCGAAGGCGCTGGCGCGCCGCGTATAAAGCGTGCCAATACTAATACATCTTTCTCTCCCGCAGGTACCGGCAGGAGAGACCGCGTTCCCCCGGTTGTGATGACCCTGGGGAACATGACACACGCGCAGATCACAGCTGCGGTGCAAGGACATCTGGGGGCTGGTAAGCTCTTCACTTTCAGATACAACAGGGGCGGCACGGCTAACATCTTCGTGCGCACGATGGAGGACCACCGCGCCCTTACCAACGGGCTGCGAGCGGAGGCTCGCGGCTTCCACACGTTCACGGCCGAAGCGGAAAAGATGAAAAAGGCCGTCATCAAGGGCCTGCCGCTCGTCGAAGTGGAAGAAATAAAGGCAGATCTGGAATCACAAGGATTCCCAGCAGTGAAGGTGGTCAAGATGACCGCCTCAATTGAGTATCCCCTATACTTAGCACACTTCAATAAGGAAGTCAACATGGGACAGCTGCGTGCGGCCGTCAAATATCTGTGCCACTGCCGCATTCGCCTCCAGAAGCACAGGAGCAACCATTTACAGCACGGCACCCAGTGCTACAGGTGCCAAGACTTCGGGCATGGGTCCCGAAACTGCTCGCACACAGCAAGGTGCGTAAAATGCTTACTGGAGCATGCTTCGGCAGAATGCCCCAAGAAGACAAGAGATGAGCACGCCGCATGCTGCAACTGCTCAGGCCCGCATCCCGCCAACTACAGAGGCTGCCCCAAGCGGGTAGCGTACGTTGCCTCCATACAGCAGCGACCTGCCAGAAGGGCCCAACGCCCACCGGAAGAACAGAACCCGAGCAGGCCACCTCCTCAGCCGAGGACGGATGGACGCACATGGGCCAACGTAGCCGGAGGCACCGCCCCCGCCCAACAGCAGCGCGAGCCCGTGCCGCCCCCACAGCCCCGCCCCCAGCCCCGCCCACAGCAGGAGCACGTGCGCGCGCCCGACTCCTCAGAGGACAACCTGGATTTGATGGCCCTGCTCCAAGGACTCCTGAGGATGCGATCACAGCTCGCCCGCTGCACAACAAGAGCAGACAAGCTCGTCATCCTGATAGAGCTCCTAGACACCCTCGATGCCTAATACCGAGACGGTGAAAGTCCTCGTATGGAACGCATTTAGCGTGCGCAACAAGACAGACGAACTGCTCGCTTTGGCAAACGAATTACACACCGACATTATTCTCCTATCAGAATCTCACTTGAATCCAAGCGTACCGCTGAGAGTGCAAGGTTTCGAGATTTATCGTGACGACCGACAAGGAAGATCAGGCGGAGGAACCGCAATATTCGTTCGGCAATCTATGACGTCCACAAGAATCCCCACTCCGAAGTTGAAGTACGCCGAAGCCACGATTATCGAAGTCACCATAGAGGGTAGAGCGCACACCATCATCTCCGTATACTGCACCCAACGTAACCTAGTGAGAGAAGATCTCAATAAATTGCTCAATCTGGGACCGATTGTTGTGATGGGAGGCGACTTGAACGCCAAACACAACTATTGGAATAACTACAGAGGAAATGCGAACGAAAATACGCTCTTTACACACATGCAGACAAATACCTACTCGATAATGGCGCCCGACAGACCTACGTACTACTCGCAACTATCTAGATATCCGAGTACACTGGACATAGTACTCGAGAAAAATGTCAAGACAATATCTCCACTGCGCACACTAGACGAACTGTCTTCGGACCACCTGCCCGTGAGCTTTACTATAGGCGGCACAACTTCAAGGACCCCCAGAAAACAGCGCAATTACAAGGATGCGAACTGGGAAGGATTCAAAAAAGAAGTCAACGAACGAATTCATCTCACTTCGGGAACTCTGCGCTCGCCACAAGAAATCGACGCAGCTACAAGCACTCTCACGGAGATTCTTCAAACAGCACAAGATACACACATTCCTCTCAAAGAAATACACCCATACACGATCAAGCTTCCCGAGTACGTTCTATCGCTCATCAAGGAGAAAAATCGCCTGCGACGCATGTTTCACCGCACACGCGACGAATATTTCAAGACAGCGTACAACTGCATGCAGAGGGAAATCAAGACCGAAATCGCAGAACTCAAGCGCGAACTTTGGGACAAAAAAGTCGCATCACTCACGCCGAAGGATAATTCCCTATGGAAAATGGCAAGCGCGCTGAGACATAAAGACTTCACAATCCCCCCGCTACAGAAATTGAACGGCCCCGGGACGGCGCTTTCGCTACAAGAAAAAGCTGAAACACTCGCCGACGGGTTCGAGAGAGCCTACGCCGCTACAGACGGCCTTTCCGACCCGGCTACGGACCGGATCGTAGCTGACTCTCTACGAGACTTGAGGGAAGCGGAACAGACAAACGCTGAAGATATTCGCTTTGCTACGCCAAGCGAGATTGCTGTCACAATCAGGCGATTGAGAACAAACAAGGCGCCGGGAAGCGATCAAATTCACAACATTTTACTCAAACATCTCCCTCAAAAAGCCATCATCTACACAACAAAATTGTTCAATGCCTGCCTCATGACCGGGCATTTCCCCCAGATTTGGAAATCGGCGACCGTGCTGCCTTTCGCAAAGCCGAATAAAGATAGAACGCAGCCGACAAGTTACCGGCCGATTAGCCTATTATCTACGCTGAGCAAGGTATTTGAACAAATTATACTCAACAGGCTTGTACCGCACCACGACGACAACAAAACGTTGCCAGACGAGCAGTTCGGCTTCAGAAAGAGGCACTCCACGACCCATCAACTCACCAGAGTAGCGGAATACATCGCAAGAAAATTTAACGAACACCGCTTCACCGCTGCTGCGCTCATCGACCTAGAGAAGGCATTCGACACCGTATGGATAGACGGGCTCGTGCATAAATTGCACCGCACTAACACGCCCATATACCTAACGAGACTGATACAGGAATACCTAAAGAATAGATCGTTCAGAGTGTTCATAAGGAACGTGCTATCTTCAATGCGTGAGATTCCAAAAGGCGTGCCGCAAGGAAGTTTACTTGGACCATTTCTCTTCATTCTGTTTACCTTCGACATCCCCCGAGACGAGAGATGCAATCTGTCTATCTACGCAGATGACGTCAAACTATACGTTTCCTCGCTGAAAGCGAATATGGCCGCTATTTACCTACAGAGGGCGCTCGACGCGCTCGTAGAATACTACAAAAAATGGCGCCTGAAACTGAACGAGGCGAAAACTGAAGCCATCATGTTCACGAGAAAACGTGTAAACAGAACACCTGACTTTAACATCGAAATGGGAGGACACAGCATAGAATGGAAAGATGAAGTGACATATCTGGGCCTGACCATGGACTCCCGCCTCAACTGGAAATCTCACCAAGCGAAGATGCACACGCGCACGCGACAAGCGATCGGCATGATGAAGCCAATTTTCAATAGACGGAGTCCGCTACTTCCCAAAACCAAACTCCTCGTCTACTACTCGCTCATTCGTCCAGTACTCTCTTATGCGATTCCCGTATGGAGCAGCATCTCACACACAGACCACAAGAATCTACAGACACTTCAAAATCTCTGCATTAAAATCACATACAACACGAGACTCAGAACAAACTTGAAGAGATTACACGAACGAGATCAAATTCCAACTCTATACGAATTCACACACAGACTGACTGAACGCTTTTACAAATCACTCACACTTAGTAAAAACCAACTAATACGAGACATAGGACAATACAATGCTCCGAGCGACCTGACATTCAGATACACACATAGACTACCTAAACACATCCTCATGGACCATGACCACATATAGTCCAGTGCAATTAGCGATTCGCGATCGAAGTAATTCCGGTAGTCCCAATTTTTTTATATGTTATATAAACTGATCCCCTGATGTAAAATCTGATTTTCCGACCTTGGCGCACCTGTGCTCGCGCCGCCATTTTGAAAAAACTGGCCGAAATCGGGCCAAAATCTAGTTTTTCCCAAATATCTCATTTCCAATGCAAATTTTGGCTAAAATATATTAACAAGTATAATATAAAATAAAATAACCTACAACTTTTGTTAATAAAAAATTCTTCTATCTCTAAAAGGTACCGAGGTAGAAAGTCGTAAAGTTGCGTATATTTTTGAAAAAACAAGTTTTTTGCGCGACTAGGTTTGGTTTTTTATAAATACCTCGTTTCCAGTACAATTTTGTGAAAAATTTATTGATAATAATTTTGTAGAAAATAAAATTTCGTTAAAGAAATAGGTATATAATTTTTATTTTTTATCTCTATTACGTATCCAAACTCTAATCCACCAAAACCAGGCCAAAAATTGAAACTGAGGTTAGGTGTTTTAAACTTGGCATTCCTTGATTTTATTTTTCTTTAACAATTATTGTTCTAAGAACATATACGTTGACAACAATCGTCATGCCTGTGTCAGACCTAGCTATAAATATAGTAGATAGACTATTTCAGCATATCGGTCGCCATACATTCCCAATGGGAAGACCACTAAAATAGGCCAAGCCACTACATTTGTGCTCGCAGCTTGGTCTGACATGCCTATCAACGTAATCACAACATACATTTAAGATTATTAATACAATTAAGATGATAAGGTACATAAAAAAGATAAAAAATTGGTATTTTCGTAAAATTAACATTTATTGACATTCTTTTCTTTATTAGTTAAGTTGTCAGCATAACAAAAAATAAAATTAATGGTAGATCAGTTTAGACAGAAGTACGAGCCCTTGACTATAGTTTCTTACTTCTGGCCCTGAATAGCTTCTTCATCTGTCTTATCACCCAAATTTGTGGCGACTGGGACATCATATTCCTGTCATCGTCATCAACGAAGGCTTCTACAGCATTCTCGCAGGAGTTGCCATTGCAATGAATGCAGAGTAGGGAACATTTCAAACCCGACTTTCTGCAGGTGCACTTTCCAGCGCAACCTTTTTTACATTGACATGATATGAAGTTCAGCAAGGCCTGAGCTGCAGCTTCCTTCAACATTGTTACTGGAGTAAGTAACCCAACAGCATCCTTTTTCCACCCCCATTCAGTCGGATCTTTATCGTGATCAAGCCAAGTCTGCACTTGCAAGTATGTTCTTGAAGCGTGTTGCTGGACTGCATTTTTGGTGGGTGGTAGCCTGGATAAATTGAATTTGTTCTTTTTTACTCCTTTGACGAAAATGATGTACCTTAAATTTTCCAAATTTGATTTCTCGTTGCCGCCATACAAAAGTGCAAATAGTTGTTCGGCAGCCAAAGTGATTGTTTCTGTCTTTGCTTTTGGGTCTTGAAATACACGAACAAGTTCATTCACTGAGTGGTTCTTGAGAAGAATATTACAAAATTTGTGTTTGCCTTGACCAAACGGAGCTCCAGTTGTATCGCAACCACTTATGGCATGAAGTAATAAAATGTTTTCAATTATTTCAATGTTTTTAAAACATTTTTTCGAGTACAACGCGTTAGAACTTTTTGGTAATATACGTTGAGAGGTGAAAGAGCTGTAAGGAGTACCAGCAGATCAATATCCTGACCAACGATTATGACTACATCATGTTGAGATGACAACGAATTTGCTGTGTTCACTATGAGAACGTCAGCATCCTCTTCAGCTTGTACTGTCGTTATGTGGGATCGTGCAAATGAGGTTCTGAGTAGGGAAATAAAACGAGACTTGTTCTTCTCATTTCCCAGAAACTTTTCCTGTGGGTGCATGCTTTCAAAAAACAAAACTTCAGCAGAAGTTGTAACTCTGGCACGCCGTGCTCTTTCCACCCCTTTAGTGCTTTTCTTTTCCATAGAATCTGGGTATCCATCGAATACCACTACTGCATTGGATCCATAGTGATTTTGTACATATCTGACATATTGCTGGAAAATTACTGAAAAAGGTTGAGCACGAGCCCCATACAACTTTGTGCAGTAAATATCCTCCATCAATTACATGTATTTTACTGCTTCCCAGTTCTGTATTATTTGGTAGAGGGTTTAATGATGAATAAAATATAGACTTCGTTCTTTTGCGCATGCCTTCTTCTGAGAAAAGAGACAATGGTACAGGAGAGAGTTCATATTGAAAATATTATTTAAGTTCATTTTTAGACTTTTTGGCAATACATATACGATGGAATAGCATTAATGGATCTATTGACATAGTCACACCCTGATTTTTGACACTGCTGGTCACCGCCGCAAGAGAAACTATTGCATCATTACGTTTTAAGTGTAGGTTTCCAAAGTTCTTGTTGATAACTTTAGACATAGCTAATTTCCCCATCTTTTCAGCCATGTGACAAGTGACTTTGCTATCCCCGATTGTGCCACTGCTAATAGACATAATCACGTTTGTTTTAGGAAATGGTTCATGGCAAGCAAACCAATCAATGAGAGTTTGAACGTCTCGATCATCCCTCTTAATTCTTGCAGGCCTCATCTCTACATGTTGCTCTGACGTTCCTGATTCAATCCCACAAAATGACTCGATACCCTCACAAATGTTATGCAGATAAACGAATCCAGCAGTCCAACGAAGGATGGAACTGTCTGTGATTCCCCGTCCTTGGGTCAAACCTCGTTTTCATCGATCTCATCAGAGTTTGTTCGATGGTCATGTCAGACCAAATCCCTGACCAAAATTTATGAGACCGTCGGATCGTAAAGTAGCCCTCTTTTGTAAATCTTTCATACTCGATTGCACTGAATCATTTCGCACTGAACGCTGCTGTGACACTGACGCTGTGAAGCTCCGCTCCAGGCTCAAGACGTGACACGCGGCAACTGAAGGGAACCAGAGGGGTGGAGTAGAAGGGTGGGGGGTAGCCCCCCCATACCGAAGTGCCCTATAGTAAATTTATAGATGTTTGTATTTAAAAATGCAAAAAAAATCTAATAACGTGATAATAAACCGTGATAGATTTTCTGTGCGTACCTACCTGGATTTGTTTATTCTTTATATCGGTAAAAAACTATATAAACATAAAAACGGCACAGTTTTTTTTGAAATTTTATGTTCTACATAATTGGTATCAATAAAATTTTCATGAAATTCCACTGGAAACGAGGTATTTATAAAAAACCAAACTTAGTCGCGCAAAAAACTTGTTTTTTCAAAAATATACGCACCTTTACGACTTTCTACCTCGGTACCTATTAGAGATAGAAGAAATTTTGGTTTACAAAAGTTGTAGGTTATTTTATGTTCTATTATACTTGTTAAAATGTTTTAGCCGAAATTTGCATTGGAAATGAGATATTTTGGAAAAACTAGATTTTGGCCCGATTTCGGCCAGTTTTTTCAAAATGGCGGCGCGAGCACAGGTGCGCCAAGGTCGGAAAATCAGATTTTACATCAGAGGATCAGTTTATATAACATATAAAAAAATTGGGACTACCGGAATTACTTCGATCGCTTTGCGACCCCCTTTTTGGCGCTAATTGCACTGGCCTAATATGGCACATACCAGAACTAGACGCGGACGAGTACGCAGTAGGTATTTCCTAAACTCCCGACCTTCTTCCCAAATATATAATGTTTATATATCTATTTATATATTTATATAATATTTTATAATGTGTATGTATATGTATGTTTATTTTCTATCTTCCCATAAGTATATATTAACATAAAAACAGACACACACACACACATCTCAAAAATGCAGGACATCATATACCGATGTTACTGAAGGCCGCAAACGTTTCAAGTTGACGTTCGGCCGCTCCTTCCTGGGTAAGGTTTTCTGCGATTTTCCTTACTCCCAACGGCAAATGCGGAAGGACTCCAACAAAAGGGCGCAGCCGAAATTTCCTCCCCATTCCCAACACAACACAAACAGACACGTATGTAGTATATGGCCGCTGTAGGTCGCCGCTGGTGCTGATGCTGGATGATGATACATGCAATTTTAGTAGGGTTTTTAGGTAACAAATTTTTTCCCTACCGAGAAAATACAAGGCCTCTAAGTCTATAAAAGCCAGGTAATATTTGAATAAACCCATATGAGGTAAAAATTGTGAGGCGCATATGACGCCGTTCTATTTGTATAAAGAACATTAACTTTTTTTTTTTTTCCATTATTTCTGGCTTTCACCCTTCAAGGGTGTTCTTGGCCATCATTTAAAATTATTGAGAAAGGTGTATTGAAAGGTGAATTTAAATATTAATTTTATTTAAATAGGCAAATTTCAAAATTATAATGAAAATTGGAGTCGAGTTCAGACTTAAAAGAGATGAAATGTTGAATGGAGGGGAGGCAATTTTATTTAAGGCTTGATAGAAGAGAGGATATTTGTTTAGAGAGGGACAACCAAAAAATATGTGATCTAAAGTTCCCACTTCTAGACCACAGAATGTACAATCTGGGGAGTCAAGGACGTGAATTTTAAAAAGATGGGAAGGAACGGAACAATGACCGATCCTCATTCGAATGAGTGAAGAAATTTCTTTTTTGGAAAAATGAGGGAATTGCTGAAACCACGGTTTTGATGGTATAGTCCTTTGTATTGAGGCATAGCAGGCTCCCTTGGATTGACTAGCAATGTGCCAATACTCTGACCAAACATTGCGGGATCTTTCTTTGATGATGGAAAAAATGTCAGATAAGGGAATGTGGTTTACGAGGGTAACAACAGGGTTGGACGCTCCTTGTTTTGCCAAGGCATCCGCAATATCATTACCCATGATACCAACATGTCCAGGAATCCAAATCAGAGTTACAGATTTACCAGAGCTTTGAATGGATGCTATCATCTCTCGAATAAGGCATACAAAATGATCATCAGGATGAAGAAGAGGACTGGATTTAAGTTTTTGGAGGGAACTGAGAGAGTCAGAGAGAACGAGGGAATGTTCAAAATTATTTTTGATTATATATTTGAGAGATTCTATTATTGCAATGCACTCAGCTGAAAATATTGAAAATTGATTTGAAATTGAATGAAATATTCTATCATTAGAATTATTGTGGTAAACGTTAATACCTATACCACAGTTAGGAGAGTCGGGAGATTTGGATCCATCAGTAAATAAAAGAGAAAAGTTGGGCCATTTAGATAAAATAATGTCATTGAACATATTATTGACAGTTCGGGCCGGGAGATTGGAATGACTTTTAAAGATTCCGATCCCTTCTAATATTGTCGGGGATAGGGTGACGTGACTATATTTTAGTTTGTATAAGGGAAGTAGATCATTTTGGATGATGTGGAGCTCTGAGAGAGACTTAAAATTTTTACAGATGTCAGGAATAGGTTTAGTTGAAGCTCTGATTGTAGATGAATGGTTTGAGTCAATGAACAACGAGAGGCTGGGGATAACCTGATGACATTTAGAATTTAAACATTTAAGAACAAATTTGTCAGCAAATAGTTGACGCCTTAAATAAAGAGGAGGATCAGAACATTCTACTTGAAGGGAATTGATGGGTGACGATTGCATCGCTCCAGTTATTATTCGCAAAGATTTAGATTGAATTTTTTCTAATTTATTAAGTACATTTTTTGAGGCAGTACTAAAAAGTGGGCAGGCATAGTCGAGATGGCTTCGAATAAGTGCATTGTAAAGCAACTTAATGCAAGTAGGGTGAGCTCCCCACCAAACGCCAGATAATGATCTGATGATATTTAAATTTTTTTCGCATTTAGTAACTAAATTATTAATATGGGAAGACCATTTAAGTTTCCTATCAAATGTTACTCCCAAAAATTTTACTTCAGAGCGTTGGAGATTGGAGAATTTTTAAATAAAATTTGAACGGGGGGGTTTTTATGGCGGTTTGAGAAGGTGACACACTGAGTCTTTTGGATTGAAAGTTCAAGACCATGTAACGTGAGCCATGTGCAAAGGGCATTCATGGCTTCGTTAAGATATTTGACGGCAAGAGGGATGATTTTGGATGATAAGAAGAAAGCTATGTCATCTGCGAACTCGATAATTTTTATTTGTGGGGGAATAGTGACATGCATATCATATGTGTATATATTATACAGTAAGGGGGACAATACATCGCCTTGTGGTAAACCCTTCCAAATAGACCTACTTTGAGGAGAAATATCTGGAAGTTCAATGAAAATTTTTCTATCTAGAAATAGATTAATAATTGATTGGACAAACATGGGGGGAAGGCCAAGGCCTAGAAGTTTTTTTTTCAGGATTGGGATGGAAACATTGTCAAAGGCGCCTTCTATATCTATAAAGACGGCAAGACAAACTTCCTGTTTAGAAATTGATAAATTAATATCAGTGCTGATGATGGCAAGGTTATCCTGAGTGGATTTTTTTTTCCTAAATCCAAATTGAGATGGAGAGAGAAGCTGTTTACTCTCGACAAAAAATTCTAATCGGTTTTTAATTAATTTTTCATAAAGTTTACTGAGGGTGGATGAAAGAGCGATTGGCCTGTAGTTGGATCCAAAATTTGGAGATTTGTTTGTTTTTAAAATAGGGATGATTATTTGAGAACTCCAGTCATCAGGCATTATACCAGTCTGGAAGATTTTATTTAAGATGCTTAAGAAGTGGTTTAGAACATTATCATTACTATTTTTGATTATGCTGTAAGGTATACCATCTCTGCCTGGAGATGAGTCCTTGACTGTTGATAAACAATTTTTTAGCTCAATTAAGGTGAATGGAGAGTCTAGCCAATGATTAGACATGGGAGTATTATAGATGGGCGTTATTTCATCTAAGTTAGGAACAGAAGGGGGGGCAATTTTGTCCAAGAATTCATCTATCCATTTAGAATGGGACGCTCGAGGAGATGGTGAACTGAAGGAGGATCGAAATCTTCGGATCATAGACCAAACTTCCGAAATTGGAGTGTTCGGAGATACTGAACTGCAAAAGTTGTACCATCCGGATCTTTTTTTTGACCTCAATACCCTTTTGGCATTGGATTCAGCGTTTTTGTATATAAGATAGTTCTCCATAGTCATATTGTAACGATAGGAAAGAGATTTAGCTTTCCGAATTCTTACTACTTTGGAACATTCCTCATCCCACCAGGGAGTTGGAGGGAGTTTTTTGAGAGATTTAGTTTTAGGGGGAGGATTTGATTTATTTATTGCAGTTATGAGCATTGATTTGAAGTTATTATAATCATCTTTGACGGAAAATATATCGGTGGCGGGTGAATTTAGTAGGAACTTGTCCATATGAGAGTTAAATTCATCCCATTTGGTGTGTTTCGTTTTAATCTTTGTCGAAATATGAGACTTGTCCGATTGGAAAGAAGTTTGATAAGTAATGATGATCGGGAAATGATCACTGGAGCAAGGGTCGGGGGACACCACCCACGAGGAGAGAGAAGCCAGACTAGTAGAACATATCGAGAGATCCACTGCACTGGGGTTTGTGCTGGGGCGTGAGATCCTAGTAGGAGATCCGTCATTCAAAAGGAAAAGGTTGGATTGATCTAGGAAATCCATCACACTTCGACCATCTCGGTCGGAGAAAGCAGAACCCCAGACGGGGGAATGGGCATTAAAATCGCCTAATATAAAGAAAGGAGGGCTTAGTTGACTTACAATTTGCAACCAAGTTTGTTTATTGAAGTGGGCTGTTGGGGGAAGATAGACTGAAATAAAGGATGTGTCCTTTATTTTAGCTGCAACCATTTGGAAGTCAGCATTGGGGGGTTTGATATTATTTATTGGGGAAAATGATATGGATTTTTTAATAAAAAGGGCAGCACCGCCACCCAAACCTTCCGGGCGATCGTCGCGGAGACAGGAATACCCTCCCACATTAAAGTGGGTGGATGGAGTAAACCAAGTCTCCGAGATAGCAGCCAAAGAAATAAAGTTGGAATTTAATAGGTTAAGGAGATCAGATTTGTTAGAAATAGCACTTCGGCTATTCCACTGAAGTATTCTGACATCCTGAAGAGCCATTTTGAATAAATGATTTTAATGTGGAAATAATAGTAGCAGCGTTGGACGGTAGATTACTTTGAGAAGAAATAAGGTCAATTAGAAGCATAATAAGAGTTTGGATAAATGAAGAATTGTCTTGGGAGAGTTTTTCAGAAAGCTTAAGAGAGTTCATTGAGGACGGATTATAATTATTTGCACACCCATTTGTGGCATTTGAAAGAGGTGAACCATTGGGATTTAAGAGCAGTGAGTTGTGTTGTTGCTGATCGTATCCAGGAGCCGGTTTAGAGATAGCGTTTTTGTATGTGAATTTAGTTGAACGAGAAGAAGTTGTTGCAGTGGAGGGAAGAGGGTTGGATGAGGAGTTGCTGGATAAAGCCTCAGCAAATGATTTTTTGACAGGCGGGAATAATTTAGAAGCCTGCAGAAAAGACAAGTTCTGAGAGGCCATTGAAATTTTAATATTTTTTTGGCGAGATTGTTCTGGGCAAGATGTGTTGATAGCTGTATGTGAGCCTGAGCAGTTAAAACATTTAGGTGAGGAGGAAGAAGGACATTGGTCAGCTGCGTGGTTTTCTCCACATTTAAAACATCTGGGTTGAGATCTGCATGCAGCTTTGGTATGACCAAAACGGCAGCAATTGAAACATTGAGTGGTGGGATATGTATACATTTCAACTGGTAATGAGTTGAAGAATAAATATATATGGGAGGGAAGAGATTGACCTTCAAAGGTGATAACAACAGATTGGGAGGGCTTCCAGGTAATTATACCCTCAGAGGAGTCCTTGTAATTTAGCCTCCTGGCTTTTATGGGATTGCCAATGTGTTGGGGGGTTGAAAGTGAAGACAGAATTTCTTCGATGGACAGATCGGTCGAGATACCTCTGACCAGGCCCATGCGAGTGACATTGAAAGTAGGGATATATGCCTTGAACTTTGAATTAGATGAAATGAAGATATTTTTGATGAAACTGTTGGCAGCTGGCCCTGAGAGGAATTCGACGGAGATTCGGAAGCGACCCTCGGCTTTTACACCTCCAGGTTTGATTGAAAGATTCTTGCTATTTGATAGGAATTTGCCAAATTCAAGAGGGTGGATGGTTTTTCCTTGCTCAGTTTTTTGGGCGTATGCTATGAATGGGCCACGGGAATGAGGAGAATAAAAGTTTGTTGGAGGAAGTTGAGAAAGTGCTGGTGGGGACAGTGAAGTCGAAGGCGAGTCAAGTTTTATTGGGGAAGAAGGAGTAAATTTCCTTTTTTTGGTAGAAGTCAATATGACAGAATCACTGTCAGAAATTTCTACATTTTCCCCGTCTGGGGGGTCTGGAGAGGGATCTGGGGGCTTTGTAGGGGGTCCAGGAGGGAAATCTTCCTCCATTATTCACAACAGTAAACAACTACAATAATAGTATGAAAAATGACAGAAGTAAAAAAGTTTATAAATATCTGGAAATCAGCAGCGAAAAGTGACTCCTGGAAGATCAGGAGGGAGAAGAAACCTCAAGGCACAACACACTACACTTTTTTTTGCCAGAAAACAAAAAAGAATGGTAAAAAATTAATTTTAGATAGAGCAAAACAAAACAACTGATGACAGCCAAATGTTATTGTTGCAATCAACATTAACTTTAAATTCAGTAAATTTAAATGATTCACCACTTCATGGAATATAAGAATCTAGAAAATAAAAAAATAAAAATCTGACTCTACCAGTGATGCCATTCTATTTTAAATTATTTTTCACTCGAAATTTTACGCATTATTAACTTACGAAAGATAGTTGCTTGAATGGTTCGGCAGTATTTTTCCAGAACAGTACCTCTCCTGATAAAAATTAAGTAAATGTGGATGTAATGTAATAATTTTTGTGGGGTATTATACCGTGTTGCGGTACCTCCTTCTTTTCACACCGTTAATGGCTTAGTACACCAAAAATAAATTTCGTTGTGAAAATCTCAAATCATATCTAAGTCGATGTATATTTTCAACAGCATCAACATCACGCCTTTTTTGTTTGAAGTAAATACAACCGGTTAGTAATTCCTTTTCACCTTTTATATTTTAAAATCGGTTAAAGTTTTAAAACATTTGTAATTTTTCATCTGCTTGTCTTTTTTTTAACATAGACCTGGCTAAACAACCACTCCCGTAAATTGCCATCTCAATACAGGCGTTTATCATCTAGTGAGATGAACAATACGCCAGCAGCGATACCAAATGCTTATAGATAATACACGGTGTATCGGCACGTACTCGACAAGCTTTAACCAGCTATTCCTTAGCACATTTGGAGTAAAAAATGTTATGGGCACTTTGCTGTCTGGTAACGTGTTTTTTTTATAAAAAATTTACTATTCATATTTTCACCACATGTCACCAATGTTTTATCCTTTGTCAAAGTTTGAAAACCCGTCTGGCAATATTTTGTTCGAGTTTCGTTGAATAATGTACGTACGTACCTACGTTGGCGCGCTTTTACAATCACAACGAAATGGCACGGCACCATTCGTCTCATTTTTAACTATTATTATTTAGTGTGTACGAAAGAGCGAGGACACTTTTTGACACACTTGCTAATAACAGCTGTTGAACACGAGAAACGACGCAAATGACAGTGACGGAGTGTGGATTTTTTTATTATTTTTTTGTTTTTAATGGAAAAAATGTTACCGGACAGCAAAGCGCCCATAAAAATTTTTTCTCCAAATGTGCTGAGGAATAGCTGGTTAAAGTTTGTCGGGTACTTGCCGATACACCCTGTATACATATTTATCGAAATATACTAAATATATGAATCGAAATATTCCAAATAATTAAAAATAATATATATTTATAAGGTATGGGTTGCTATACTTTAATGACAAATAACTAAAAACTTTCAACATCATCAGTAGGTATTGAAATTATGTGGTAGGTTGAAGGATTTTGATAAAATTACTTTACTGACATTATATTATGTTTTAATTGATAAAACTAAAATAAGATATGTAAACTCACCACAGGATAAGCAGAGCCCACTGGCGAGCAGAGCGGGCGCGCGGGGGGCGGCACATGTCCGCTGCCGCGCGCCGCGTCCCGCCACTGCTCCCTGTAAACAAACAATCAAACATAAACCAAACAATCAATCAATCAATCAGTCAATCTCGCAATCAATCTATTGGATAAAGCTAAACAATCAAGGTGGGCAATAAAGAGATGTACCCTTTTGTGCTCTGATTACTGAACAGAGAGATTGGATTAGAAAACATTACTTCACAGAGCCTTTTACATTCCGATCCTGCTACATCCTCCCCATTAGGCAAAAGAGCCAAATATCAACAGTACAAGGATTTAGATTTCTTTTGAGAGGCAAATTTCTTTACAAAAACACTTTTTTTAGAAGTCTGTTAAAACTGGATATCTGAGGTAATCTGTTTATGTATCATACTTAATAAAAATCTTATTTATTATGGCATACATTTTTTTAACTAATTTACTAAGAAATAACTAAACGAGGAACACCAACCACGCACTATTTACAATGTCTTGAAAAACTCTACAGTAAAGAAATGTCAAATCATTCCTAACACCTACCCCAAAGCTGTGTACCCACGCCTATTCATGCTCGATGTTTTACGCTCATTCGAACATGTCTCAACGTGTGTGTGTACCTTTTCGGTCAATACGAAAAAGATTCAAGGAGCGTAATTCTTGTTCAATGTTCGACAGAAATGTACGATTTGACTGAGCGTTTTGGTGATATGTATATTTACATATTTTATTAACATAGAGATTATAATACACATTGATAGTAAGTCAGAACATCATTAAGTGTACAGCAAAGATAGGGTTAACATTGAGAAAATTACAAAGTATATATTCCGACCGTCCAATGAAGGTTTGGAACAGTATTTTTTTTTATTTATATACAGGGTGTATCGGCACGTACCCGACAAACTTTAACCAGCTATTCCTTAGCACATTTGGAGTAAAAAATGTTATGGGCACTTTGCTGTCCGGTAACATTTTTTTTTTAATAAAAAATTTACCATTCATATTTTCACCGCATGTCACCACTGTTTTATCCTTTGTCACAGTTTGAAAACCCATCTGGCAATATTTTATTCGAGTTTCGTTGAATAATATACGTACGTACCTACATTGGCGCGCTTTTACAATCACAACGAAATGGCATGGCACCATTCGTCTCATTTTTAACTATTATTATTTAGTGTGTATGAAAGAGCGAAGACGCTTTTTGACACACTTGCTAATAACAGCTGTTGAACACGAGAAACAATGCCAATGACAGTGACGGAGTGTGAGTGTGGATTTTTTTATAATTTTTTGTTTTTAATTGAAAAAAAATGTTACCGGACAGCAAAGTGCCCATAACATTTTTTACTCCAAATGTGCTAAGGAATAGCTGGTTAAAGTTTGTCGGGTACGTGCCGATTCACCCTGTATATGCCTAAAAAGGCTTTCACATAAAAGTGATACATTATGCAGTGTACAATGTGTACATAGGAGAATATTATACAGGAGATACTGACAGTAAATAGATGTAATATGTAATCCACTGTAAAGTAGGTACAAAATACACAATTGTAAAATTGCGATTACAAGTATAATGAGAAAATATTAAGAAATAATTTAAAACAAAAAAAATTTAAAAAACTAAATATGAAGCAATATTAGTAAAAACGTAAGAGTAACATAAAGGAACAAATAAATTACAACAACACTACATATTAAACAAAACATTACAACTAATTTAGTGTTGGTATAGATTATGCTTAATTCTATAAATGGAGTCAATAAATAAATCAATAGCACCCCTATATTTGCTGCCCAGATCATGCATCCTATTGGTCAGTGAGTGTGTCTGATAGTTAGTAGTGTATGTATTGCAGAAGAATTTTATATTTTGTCTTCCTAGTCGGCACATGGAATTTAATAGTGGTAACGATGGCAGGACTATCAATTAAGTTGTTAATGACTCTGTGTTATTTCAAATGATGCATAAGGGTATGTATATAATATATGTTTCAAGCTGTTAATTAATACCTCCCTAATTGAGAATAACTCGTGTTTAGGGAGGGAGTGTCGTCTTGAGTTTTATATATAAAATAATTTTAGCACTACTACAATACATATAAACTTTCAAATTATGAACATATATGTAAAGAATAACATTATTTAATGTAATAATAATACGCTAATTGTTGCAAAATTTAAGAATAATTTAAAATAAAATTCCTGTGTGCATTTATGCGTATATTTTTAATACTGATTTTTATACAATATTATTACTCAATGACCGGTCGGTGGCTGAGTTGACATCGCGTTTAGGTCCCACCCAGAAGTGGTGTGTTCAATTCCTCGGCTGCATAAGTCCTCCATCACAAAACAAGCAACATTTTTCGCTTACTGTGGTGATAGTAGGAGATTTTAAAATACGGTCAGGTTATTCGTAACCCGGGAATTTTTGTATTTCTTAAAAAAATATATATATTATATACCACACAACCAAATTAGTTTGAGTGTATTGTAAGTTTATTCCTAAAATTTTCATAATTTTCTTCAGCTTGTATTTCTTTAGGGTCTTGTGTCGAACTGCCCCAGTGTGTGAACAAATCAAACTTACTTCCATTTTCAACAAACTAATTGATTTAGTGAAAAGCCAAATATTATTAATGCGTGTAATATCACACTATATACACTAAGGCGGGAGACAGTAAACCTCAGGGGGGGTACGAAAAAGCTGTGAATAATGTTAGGAAGACGAGCTTGTAAACCTTCCGACAAGCCGTTGCTAACTTTGTTGCAGACCTTGGACATGGAATCAAACACCATGTATGTGAACCCAACTGCTAAACTGCGAGGCTTCTTTCCTCAGGGTGGTCCTCAGTAAACCACTTCCGGTGTAGTCACAGTCCATGTGATTGTTTCTTCTAATTTCTAACGCTTTGTATAGAAATATGTATCGATTAATCCCAAGATGTTCTGTACCAACAGTAATTGTCAGTAACACTAACAGAAAAGCTTTTATGAAACGTTGAAAGAAAAATCACACAATACCTCCATGGTTGATGAAACGTGATCATTTACAATCATCCTCGTGCCATCATTTCGATTTCATCTTTAAGATTGAAAACTGATCTAAGTAAGATAAAACTGATGTGTAAGTAAGCTCGTGAAGGGAACTAACGTGGCTTTTTGGTTTTAAAATTATAATTAATTCTGTCGCCACAAAAACTTTTGAATACCACCAAATTTCAAATAAAAAAAAATAATTCTTTTAAATATTATTTAAAAGAGATTCTTGCTCTACCAAGTAATAGTTTACTACTCATACCTGAACATTAGGGTATAGTGTTTTTTTTTTTTGGAAATTCTAAATTTTAAGTTGAAAATGTTATCTCTATGGACCCACGCACACCACAAAAAATTATCCCAATTCGAAAACAACAAGTTTTCTCGTAAGATGTCTAAAGTATAGAACTTTCTTCGAAAAAATATCCCAATTTAATGGGAAAATACAGTTTGTTTCTTTCTACAAAGTAATACAGTTTGTTTCTTATTTTTTTTAGATTCTGTTAGATTTTTTCCCAGCTTCATTTAATCCAACTCATTAATTTCACCTCAAAAAAGGTTTTCCACTACCAATAACTAGTGAGCCAGGGACGTCACCGGCGTAGCAATATAATGAATCATAATTAAAAAAAACCCAACTACTTTCCTTTAAAAAGGTTAAAAGTCTTGAATCACCAACATTTAAAGCAACCCATTTTATATATTCAAAGAAAACATTATTCACTGAGGAATCATGTTACAGTTTTCCCAAAAAAATCGATTCTACAAGTTTTTGTAGAAAACGAAACTTGACAACAATCGTTAACAGAAATATTTAAGTCCTTTTTATGTAAATATTCGATGTATAACGTTCCCTGGTAATGATATTTTTTTGTTAAAAAGAATATTAATCACAGTTTGTGAAGTTCTTCGATGTTTGGAATAAGAAATATTAATGATAAGTTATTTTAATGGTAAACCATTAGTTTTGTCGCTGAGAGATTATAAAAAATTGAAAAAGAAAATTTATACCGAAATTCCGCAATGGAGATAAAACTTTCTCCGAACAATCAAACCCCCTTGTGGTGTACGTTGGTGTGCGATGGTACCAACTTTGTATTTGATAATCACATCATGCCGTCAAAATACAATTTATGCTACTGAACAAAAGGTCGAATGGATAGTTGGCTGGCGGCTGTCAATGGCCGATTTTCGATTGAGTTAAAATTTCGGTAATAAACAAGGTGTTTAGTGTCGACAATTTTTCACTTTTTGATTGATTCCCATTTGATTTGACCCGTTGAATCACTTTTTCGTGGTAGTCATAAGAAAATATGTCTATGACCGAATATATCTCACCTCTCTCCCATTCGATGCCGGCAAGGACTTTTCTTTTTACTTTTCTTTCAATGACTAATATTGTGATAATGGTATCTCAACGGCCATCCAGCTGGCCCTGTGCAGGCGCAATTGGAGCAGTCCGCTCTGGGCGCCGACTTGGTAAGACGCTGATAATACCTATCACCCGCATAATACAGCGCCCTTGAGCTTTTTACTAGTGCCAGGCGCCTTTTGGCTCAGGGCCAGCCCGTCTGTAGAAGTGCTAAACGGCAACTTACAACCCTTGTCTATAAACATTGTGACGGTTACAATGGCTACCTGTGTCTTGCGCCTACCCGAACGAATCATTAGTTTGTCTATCGTGCAAGGAGATACCTAGCAATGTGCTTTCCTGGACTCTTTGTGTGAACAACATAATACTATGGATGAGTTTCGTTCACATATTATCTCCTCTTGCATGGTACGAATAAATACGGTGGTACAGCAATTCACGCAGGAACTAGAGTCTAGAACTCAATTGAGCTCCAATTAATAATACAGACGACTTAATTGCACATCGGCAATGAGTTGCTCTTCCTGGCGAATTTCTTGCATTCTCTGAATATTTATACCGAAACTTTACATTTTTTTATGATAAAGGTACTAAGACTTTATACGCCACGTAAACGCGAGAGCTCTCGTATAGTGTGAACTTCCTCCAACAACGAGCGAAAGATACGAGATAATGCGAGAATAATGCGAAAAAAACTCCGTACTCTCTTAATGCTCCCTAATACACGCGTACAATCAGTTTATTGTTTTAGGTACATAAAAAGGTCCGTTAAAAGAGCCGATTTTAACCATTTTCCGAGTCTCATTTGCTTGCCAGTCCACCCCAGTTAAGGCGTGTTAAGTTCCTTCCCATTTGCTTGCCAGTCCACCCCAGTTAAGGCGTGTTAAGTTCCTTCCCATTTGCTTGCCAGTCCACCCCAGTTAAGGCGTGTTAAGTTCCTTCCCATTTGCTTGCCAGTCCACCCCAGTTAAGGCGTGTTAAGTTCCTTCCCATTAAACATTTCAACTCAGCAAGTGTCGTTTATCTTTGTCATATCAAATTATTTACAACCATTATTTCAACTTCCCATTGTGTGATACTGACAACTTTCTGTTACAAAGCGAAATTTCTTGACAAATTCAGATCTCCATTGTTATTCTGAAAATTCCAGTCAAATTTTGTATTCGTTTAAATAATATTGCGTGTAATAGAGTATTGAAATGAAGTATTTAGCAAAGTTTTCTTTGAGGTTTGATGTAGGTAAAGAATAGTTTGCGAAACAGAAGCCAAAAGCTCAACAAAAGGCGACCACGAAATAATATATGAAATCCATGAAATTTGGTCATAATTTATCATGCTATGATCTCATTGCGACATTTTTGTGTGATCGCGTGCTTGGTTTTGAGGAAATTGTCGTTTTCCTTTTGTGTACTTAGTGTGTTTATTTTACAGGCTGCGGGCTTTAAGCCAGTTGATGTCCCAGAGGACAGTGCTTCCTTTTAAATACACTTAAAATTTTGTTAAATTTTCTACTGGCAAAACGTTTCCCTTATATTTTCTGCCAGCCTTAAATAGCTACTTAAACTTCTTAATCACTAATTTACAAGATTAATAAGTTTTTAGCATGATGTACCTATGTTGGTGTTTAAATATTAATATTTTGTGAATGCGGTGTACCTACTAGACATATTGCAATGTTTCTACACAGCCACATTTGCCATGTTCATTACACGGAATGCAATAATATATTAACTATATTTTTGGTAAACTAATGTTTTAAGACAAGATTTTTTATGCATAGCACAAAGGGTAAGAATTATTATTATAGGCAATAATTATTAGCCTGAAACACTCATCCACATTGAAAAATCTCCTGATAAAAGATACATGACGCCAATGGCTATTGCTTATAAAAATAATTGTTGCAATAATATATTATTTTCAATTATATCATTAAAGTTATACTCGGTTACCAACATTTAAGTTAACATTTTTTTACCTAGACATGTGACTTTTATGGTAACCGGACAAATCAGAACTGTGATACGTCAGAATGCTTTTTTATTACGAGCTATATTTTGTTTTTATATAATTTCCTCATAAATTTCAATGTTTTATTCTTAATAGAGGTACATTTACAAGGAAGAAATCCATCTATTCCCGTTTATTCCCCGCAAAATAAAAGAATATAATATATTTATAAAAGCGATATAAAGACATGTAAAAATAAGGTTAGGTATTTTTGATAAAAATAACAAAATATAAACTAGGTTAGGATATGTTAGATTTTTAAACTCCTTTTTATAAATTTTAATGATTTCATAACACTTTTCAAAAATGTTTGAAAAATATTTATCACTGTTCTGATTTTTATGTCATGGAACCAGTTATTATATAAGACGACGATTTTAATTTTAAAAATTATTTTGTTTGCAATGAAAAAGATAAAACACGTGTATAAAAATAGTAAAATTTGCTTTTTTATAAAGTGTTTTCAAAGATTAATGAAATTTCATCGATTGCCAAGCATGCACATAAAACACATTATTATTAAACTATTAAAGGTTTATGTGACCTAAAAAAACCCTTTAAAAGAATTCGGTATCTTTTAATTTGCTATATTAATGGCTTTTGGTTCTGAAATTATACGTAATGTTCAAATAACGAGAATTTTCAACAAAGAACGAACACACGTTAACGTTTACACAAGTACAAATTAAAGGTTTCTTAAAAATAATGTAAATAGATTACGAATTTCTAGAAATAAAATACCAACCGTTAAACAAAAATCAAACACTTTACAAGCACGATCGTTGCACTCTTCAGAATCAATTCTTACGGAACAAACAAATACAATAACATATAACAATAAAACTCACTGAAAACACTTGTATTACTCTACGTTAAATAAAACCTTGAAGTTTCAAGTGTTCGCACCAAAACGCTGAAAAAAAATTGGACCTATTTTAATAAGCTATTTTGTGTAAAATATTATTTGACGTTTTTCACGCTAAGATTTCGCGCTGGAATTGGACAGTTTACGCGCCAAATTCGCGCGGCGACGTCAGAGCGGGCTCTTTGTACGCCGACGCCCCACTGACTGAACGTCGACTTAACGACGCCGCGGCGTACAAGAGCTCAACTACTTGCTCTTTCTGCACGTCCGGCGTCCATAAAACAAATCAACTTTACCACAAGAAACAAACCCTCATAACATAATCTTTACAGACCAAAGATTTAAATGCATCCTTTTTGTGGTGGTTGTCTTTTAATCGGTAAGTTTGTTGGAAATTTATGATAACTCCTATTGCTGCAGTTGGACAATGCAGCAAATGGAGCGTTGAAAAGACAACTATGAATTTTCAGGTTACAGAAAATATCAGATTTTCCAAACAGATTATAACTGTGTTCAGTCGTATGAAAATAGTCTTTTAACTTTGGAAACTGTGTGACTAAATTTTCAATTGATTTTCAGCAGTCCGTAATATCAAACGCGCCATGAAAGTAATGAATTTGTAACTACGAAGACATTACGTCTGTGAACTTGTAACGTACCCATGTTTTACTTTTTACATTTATTAACGTGCTTAAACCCAATTAAGAAACCTTTTTTGTGGATTTTACTTAGAGTGGCTTTATTTAACAGTTATTAACAGTCATAGTACAATATAAGATTATAAAAGAAAACCAAACAACAACGAATAATATATATTTATAGAAGACAATATTAGAGATTCCTAAACGAATATTTGAAACAGAAAATCAGAAAAAGATACGTTCACATCTAGGACTCGAACCCAGTACCCTTGTCTTGCCGGGGCACCGCATTACCAATTGAGCTAATGGGACCCTATCTCCTTCGTTCATATTTCACTGTATGTGCCTTGATTTTTCTCACCGCACATTTTTATTCACTGCAATTTTTATGTATGATCGCAAGATGCAACTTGAATTAAATACAATCTAGACAGTCTCTTAGATAAGTATATCTTATTTTTATTACAGTTAGTAGAGCAGTGCCCCGGCAAGGCAAGAGTCCTGGGTTGGAGTCCTATTACTCATTAAGTTATTCGAAAACATAAAATAATAGATAAGTGGAAAAAACTGTAATACTGAAAGAAATAAATAAGAAACAAAAAAGAAAAACCTGTTATGCAGTGACCTTGTTAAAATATGCACTGCTAAAATATTTAATAGTACAGCTTTATACTTCAATAGAGGCATATTAAAACATCAGCTGACAGCATAAGAGTTACCAATGGCGTGTAATATATGTATACTCTTTATTGAAAACAGTATTTTCAAAAAAGACAATATTTTTCACATAAACCTACCCAACACTACACAATCTAACCTAAGAAACATTTTTTTTAATTGATTCATATATACTATATATATTCATATATAGACGGCCGGCATAGTCCAGTGGTAACGCATTGGACTGCCATTCCGAAGGTCGCGGGTTCGAACCCGGCGTGCGCAAATAAATTTTATTTGATTAATTTGTGTTATTTCACAATTAATTAATTAAAATAATATATAGTATATTTGCGGCACGTTCCAGAGTGGAAGATACTACCAGTATCGCCCTGGTGTAAGACCACCATTCAGAATTGAAACGTTGCTCCAAATGGCTTTAGCCGTGTTTAGTGACTAGATCTGAATAGCCAGGTACTTCCCCACCTTCCTCTTTCCCTTCCCCACTTACCTTCAGCCTCACAACACCCCCCAATTGGGGATGCCATAGTCTCACTGGCTCCAGACGGGAGCAGTTGGGACTCTTGTGAGGTATTCACTGTAAAAAAAAAAAAAAAAAAAAAAAAAAAACAACAACATGAAACTGTGAAGCAGAAACTAAATAGAGCAATCAGTGATGCCGACATCATTATTAATTATACTACTACTTCCCTACTTGTCAAAGACTTACTCGTTATTTCAATGAAATAAATAATTGAATTGTTATTTATATTTACTACGTGTGAAAAATCTAGGATAGGTGATGATATATGATGGTTTATTAGAGTTTTTTAAACTATTATTTAGAAGGTATTCTGTAATATATTGTTCATTTACAGATATTTTATATAGTCGTCCATAGTAGGAGTTCACCTGTGTTGAATAGGACGATAGTGTGTTGAAAGTATAGGTAGTGGAAGTTTTAAGATAATAAGATAAAAATAGTTAATATTTTTTAAATATTAAATATAAGAGCTGTACAATTTCAACACAATGAAATTTCGATATGTATCAAGGGTAAATTTATTCAGTAGAAGACTTAAAAATAATGATACAGGGTGTTCCGGAAGAGACAACTTTAAAAATATCTATTTTTCTGAATTCTGGTGTTTAGGTAAAAATAATTGAATTGTACGTATGGTAAAATAAATATTCTTCTATGGAAAAATATTTTTGAATGAGAAAATAAATAATGGAATTTGGAAAAAATTCTTTAAAATTATTTTCGTTGTAAAAGTTATTTAATTAGAGCACTTTATCCCCAAACACCCTGTATAAAAACTATTTTAATTTGGAAATATAAAAGCAATTGAAACAATTTCAACGTAATAATATTTCGATTTTTTCATGCCTAAATTGTTCAGAAGCTTATAGTTAGTCATTTATTATTAGGGGAGAGGGAGATGGGTAAGTTGAAGAAACACGTCTAAATCCATTATTATTTTTGTTCTGATGATCATCACGTTGCTTCTGTATGCTCTCACTTTCCTGGACCGTATTAAAGGTTTATCCGGGAAGCGGCGAAAAAAAACGTTTAACCAATCAACACTTCGTAACGTACCAAATATCAACGGCACTTTGTGTCAAGTATATCTTCAATGGTTAATGTCAAAATAATTGACGTGGAAGTATGAATTATGGGCCAGATCTCCTAAATAAATGGCGACAATTTGCTCAAGGAGTTGAGAGTGACTTTTAAACTCGGAGCTTGGTCAATAGTCAAGAGCTCCTTCCTTCCAAATAATCCACCCATTTTCCTATTAAAGAGATATCAAATGTTACACGTGTCTTTAATGACGATACCTATTGCGTAAACCTTAAAATTATTTATTTTTTTATTAGTTTTAATTGTAAAGTTTGCACATGATGTAGGTATAAAGTATAATATAAGTATACATTTAAAAAAATCATAGTCCTCCTCACTGTGGTTTCCTGTTCTGAGGCGGCCTGTAGTTTTTAAACTTTTGTATTTAGTTGCAAGTTGTCTTTAAATCGTCTTCATAATGTTTGTAAGTTGAATATCACTTTGTTCTCACAGCCATATTTTTACTTTTGTTTTAAATATATTCATTTCGGTTATTTTTTTTGCTTAATTTTATATAGCATTTTATAATTATGTGTGTTTATTCTTATTTTCTTGGTTTTGCAAATATATATTTTTAATCGATTGCCATTAACGCCCCACTTATTGAAATTTTTGATGTTAGTAAGCACACAAACATTATTTTGTTTATTATTGTAGAAAGCAATCACTTTGTGGTTTGACATATTTAAAATGAAATTAACAAAAAGTATTTTATTTCATTATTATTTTGTTTATTTTGATAGTGAAAGAAAAAAAATCCGGAATTAGAATAACCTGAAAATATTTTAAAAACTCCTACTACTATCATTATAAGTGGAAAATTATGCTTGTGCAATTATGGTAGAATTACCTCAGAAAAATTGACCCCTCGACCCCTTGGTTGGAACCTGATGTTGAAGTTATTGACATTATTTCAATTGATATGTATCATTATTTTATAAAAGATACCTACTGAACAAGAGTTTCAACGATCTCGTCTTCAAATGAACTATGAAAGGAAGAAATTTAGAAGTTCTAGATCATGCTACTTAACGATGCAAAAGCCATTTTAGCTACGCTATGATTGTGGATGTCTATGTTTTTTACCTTTGAAAGAAGTGCAAAATACGCGATCATATTTATATATATATTTCGTTTTAAGTCGAAATTTTAGTAAAGGAGCTTACTGTTCTGCCACGGAGATCGTCATTTGGTCTCATTAATAGAAATATTTATATGAGTCATTTGACAGCTTGATGGTATCATAATACTTGATGGTATTTTATACAGAGTATAGAATATAACCGATAATAGATGAATAATGGTTTCTGAAAGGCTGAAAAGGCTTCAGTTCTGCTTTGAAGTCTAAATATGACCTTAATATCAATATACATTAGCTATGTGGTTGGCCATTTATGAGAATCATCCGATCTTTTGTATTCGTCTTTACAACATAAATTGCGTGTTTCCTCCATTGACAGAAATTGATGATTAGCTCACAAAATTGTTTTTCTTTTTGGATTGCAATACCCCAGGAATTGCCCGATAGTTAGATTACGACCTTGGAACCCTAAACCTATCATAGTACAAAGACGATGTTTTATGTATTTGTCTGTGATAAGGGTTTTTTGCATTGGAATATATCCCCTCCATTTTGAAACACGAAAAATTTAATTTTATATTTTTAGAAAATATTTTATAAATTTCACCCACAACTTTAGTGCGTACAATTATCATTCAATGAGCATATTCAAAATCTAGTGCCCAAATGAGACAGTCTTACAAAGAAGTTATTTTTGCGTTGTTGTACTTTTGACATTATAAACTCGAAGACAAGACAATTAATAATATATTTTATGCTAAACAGTTCTTTTATCAGGTCCCAATTTTAAAAACTCTGATGAAGTTCCAATCAAAGAAAAACTTGGCCCGTGTTTAGGGTATTTACTTTAATCATTGGTCGGTGTTTCGTATTGCAATGACAATATGCTTGGTTCCTACCGGAATGTCATTTATCTAGTAGATACCTACCTTTCCCTGAGTAGATCAGTAGCTAGAAACTTTTCAAAAAATGGAACAGAATATTTTAAAAAGAACGATTTAGACAAGAGGTTCCCAAAGTGGTCTATATGGACCCCCAGGGGTCGATATCGGCTTGCTGGGGGTCTATGTAAGCGAGAAAAAAAATTGGGGGTCCACGAGATTCAAATGGGGGTACATACGAGCAGACCCCCATTTACCTCAAGTCGACATTTAGGAGTTCCGTAAATGACACAATAGACCTAACACAAATATAATAGACTGAGAAATTACTTATTTGATATTGGTATTTTTATATTTCGTAAAGTTGTTAATTGAGATATATAAATAGAGTCTACGTTCCTATTCTCGTCAGCATTAATATATTCAAGCAAAACATTGCACATTGGAAGCCGCGAATTTTCTTAATTCCCCAACTTGTTTTTGAAAAACGTCCAGGGCAATAATGAGGTTCAACATTTAAATGCACTTCACACTGACTTCAAACTAAGTTTGAGGACATTTTGACTATGGAAATGCAACGTTGAAGAATTGGATATCATTTGAAAAGAAGAACTGACCGGAATAAGCACTGACAAAGAACTTAAGGGGCAGGTCATGTAGGGCCAACTACAGAAAGAAATTCCCGTTGCTTATCCTGCTTCATTTTCATTTGGTGTAATACCTCACACGGGCGCCCCTGTCTGCACAATTCAAAGACAGAGGAACTATACCGCCATTCGGTTGGTGGACTGGCAACGAAAGGGAATCTTCTTACAAAAAAGAGAAATGATTATCACATGGGACGTTAATAGTTTTAGAAAAATTCAATATTCGGCAGGCAGGGTGTCTACGGAAAAAAAAATTTTGGCAAGTGGTCTACGGGGCAAAAAAGTTTGGGAACCTCTGATTTAGACTATCATGGAAGCAAGTTGTTCGTGTTGTCGGTGTACAATCTCGTAATATAGAACTCATTTTTTGATATGGCGGTAATTACTTCGAGGTATCACAGTGCATTTAACTATATTGTGATTGTGTTGACAAAGTTGTGTTCCTTTACACAGATGTTACAGTGATTGGTCATTCTTTTCTTGCAATACCTTGTTCTATCCTAAATATACCGTCACAAAATTCCAACAAGCACCATTTCGTTTCGTCACGGTTAACAGTCTTCTTTCAAATTCATCTGAACCTTCATAATTCATTTGCTGCATTGAATGCAAGAGTCAGCATAAAAAAAAATTAAAGGGGTGGAAAATATCATCATATTATTATTTTAAACATAATTTTATCACGTATACACTTTCAATCTTACTGGTATAAAATATTTCTAATTTATTAAAAATCTGGTCAAATTATTCGTAACCCTGTTAAAAAAGGGATTGCAGGCCTTCAACGAATGAATTGACAGGTTTCCTATCGAGACTGTTGGAACACTTGTTCATAAAAAATTTAGTATTGTAACATTTCGTCATTATATTTATCAGGAAAAGGAATCCTGCGTGAACACGTGTTCCGATATATCCTTAATAGACTAATATTTTATTAGGAAATGGATTTCAATCACGTTTTTTAACAGCATTTCAATAAATCAGCCATACTCATTTTTTCTGAGTGCATTCCTTGAAAATAAAATAGGTACGTAGGTACACGGAATTATATATGGGATTTAATTGTGACTTTAATTACATTGGAGAAGTAAATTTGATGGTCTCCGTTGTCGAGGAGTAAGGCTATCGACTTGCAAGCCGGATGTTGTGAGTTCGAATCCCGGCGTGCGCTAAGGATTGTTATTTGATTAATATGAAATAATAAGCAGCACATTTGCAGCATGTTCCAGAGTGGAAGATACTCTCAGTATCGCCTAGGCGTAAGACCATCATTCAGAATTGAAACATTGCTTGAAATCGCTTTAGCCGTGTTTTGCGACCTGATCTGAATAGCCAGGTACATTCCCACCTTTCTATTCCCCATCTCCTTCCCCTTCCCACTACCTCACAACATACCCCAATCGGGGATGCCATTGTCTCCCTGGCTCCAGACGGCTGGGAGCAGATGGGACTCTTGTGCAGTTTCACATGAAAAATATATGAATTAAAAAATAGTAAAAATAGTGCGCAATTAAATTGAGATAACGATTAAAAACCCGCAATCGGTTTAACCTCTTTCTTCAGTGTCGTTGATTTATGCTTCAATTGCATGTAAAATCACATCACAGTTGATCAGCCCCAGCACCGGGGCTGGTCAACTGTTCAATCAATCAATCTGCCCGCGGTCGACTTTTAAATGCATGCACCTTTTAAAAGATGACGTGCGCCGTTTGATGACATCCTTGAAACTGTTACCAATACAAGTACAGGCGCAACGTGATGGTCGCGTGTAGGAGATCTCTAGCGGTGCTAGAGTCGTCAGGGCCGTATTTAGGATCTGTACACCCCAAAGCCGAATAACTCAAATCACACCAATCTTCATTTTGAATGAATCTTTTATTGTGTTTAGGGTAAACTCATTCCCTGTACAAGGAATTAGATAATATAACATGTAAGCTTACAATATAATACAAAAATATTCTTCTAACAGGTAAAACAGTCAGAGATTTATAGTCACTGCATAAAACATAATTTGGAAATAGCTTTGGTTTGCTTCTAAACTTTATTTATTTATTTAAGGAGAAAACACAGATACAGACCGTAAATTAGGCGATGCCATACGTAGTAATGCAAAATCATGTGTTTTTGGTTTGAAATTTTGGTCGCCTAGAAATGTTTCAGATGCTTTAATTAAATACTGCGAGTAGAATACATCTTGGCCTTTGAAATAATCGAGTATATTTTAGTTAAGTCTTTTTATAAGCCCAGAAAAAATAATGTATAAGGCCTATCAAAACTGCTTTAAAGTTCAAAATCTCCTACTTATGAACCCATTTCGGTTATGATTTTATTGTATAATGTGGAAAATTAAGTCATTCATAAAATGATCAAAAAAAATTGAATATTTATGCCTGAACATCCACAAAATAAAATAAAAGGCACTTTTTGGCCATGTTTTTTTCTTGCATAAATCAAAACAGGTGGATGGTGGTAAGGGTTGTTATTGATAGCGGCTCAATTTAAAATATTACACGACGTAGTGCATCGCCTTAAAAGATAATTTTGTAAAACAACAACTTGAGAATTCACCTGCATCCTAACTATTTCTCATAGATTGACTAGTAGATAATAATTTTAAATATTTTTTACATGTTAATAAGGCATATTGATGAAGCTACATATAATATCTTCGCAACATAACTTTGAACAATTTTTAGTGGTGCGGCTCCATAGGCTGCAGCCTTGATAGCCTGTGCGTAAATGCGGCCCTGACTATCATATCAGAGCATCAGTCATATAGTGAATAGATTCAATATACGTATATAGGTACTATTCATTAAAACCTCCTAACCTCTAAGATTTACAAATGTTATTTATTACCCTTGGTACTTTTTGACGAATAATGTAATATTTTTCTCACTCGGACACTAGTGACACCTAGAGATGGTTCGTGCCTGGGGTAAGGCCAACTTGGTCAGTTTCAACGTCTCAAAAACCCAAGCGTGTCTGATTTCGGCAAAGAGGGAGATCAATGACTGTCTGGTGCAATTTGATGGGAGCACTCTCCCCAATAAAGACTCCATTGAAATGCTTGGAGTTACTATATCAGACCAGCTCAAGTATCGGGGATCCATAGACGCACGAGTTAATCAGGCCTCCAAAAAGTTGGGCGTCTTGTAAAGGGCTAGGAGATTCTTCAACAGTGACCAGCTGCTGACCCTGTACAAGTCTCAAGTCCGCCCAACTATTGAATTTGGGAGCCACCTTTGGGCTGGTGCCCCAAAATACTTGATAAACCTGCTTGAGTCTGTGCAAAGGAGAGCGATCCGTCTGATTGACAATCCGTTGTTAACAGACCGATTGCCTTCTCTGATGCATAGACGCAATGTAGGCATGCTGTGTCTGTTCTACAGGTATTTCAATGGAGCCTGCTCCAAGGAGCTAGCAGCATTGATTCCTGATGCACCGGTGCACGTGCGCGAAACTCGACGGACACGAACTGAACACCCGTTCACGGTTGACGTTGGCTTCATGAGAACGGGCCGTTTTTACGACTCGTTTTTGTGTAAGTCGGCTCGTATGTGGAACGAGCTACCGGCATCTGTTTTTCCTCCCTCCTATAATCCGAGCCTCTTCAAGGCCCGCATTAACAAATCCCTTCCTACAGCCCCTACCTTACTCCGCCTCACAACGCCGCCCAACCGGGTGGTGACATAGTTCCCCTGTCTGTGCACTGCACAGGCAGGGACACTCTTGTGAGGTGTCACATAAAAAAAATAAAAAATAAAAAAAATAAAATAAAAAACTAGTCAAAATTTAATTTGATTAATGCCTTGACAAGGACCTCCGGCGTTTACCTCAAGCACTACCATCTGGGCAGTGTTTTTGTAATTTTTCAACTATCGAAAATTTTAAGAGCAATGTTTTAATTTGTATTTTATCATCTAGAGAATAAGTGCTTGTACTGGGTATTGCGAAATTTATTATTCAATAAAATATATAAGTTGTAAAACGCAAATAAAGCTCTGATACACTAACAAGAACTAACTGGGACACATGGCTCGGCAAGCTAAACACTATGGAGCCTGGAGAAACTGAAGAGAGAAGAGGAAGATTATTCAGCTCTCCAAGCAAAGCAGGACCACGAGGAGTGGATGACTTTGGTTCATCAGGGCAGTTCTAGTGGAAGTCATGGCCTTCAGCAATGATGTAACGATTCAGGAAGAAGAACATATTATAAACCTAGAGTCACGTAAGGTAACCGTACTCAATTTTACTTTAATTTTTTTTATTTTTTATAAAAACGATGTATACAGGGTGTATCGGCACGTACCCGACAAACTTTAACCAGCTATTGCCTTAGCATATTTGGAGTAAAAAAAATTATGTGCACTTTGCTGTTCGGTAACGTTTTTTTTAATAAAAAATTTACTATTCATATTTTCACCACATGTCACCACTGTTTTATCCTTTGTCAAAGTTTGAAAACCCATCTGGCAATATTTTATTCGAATTCCGTTGAATAATGCACGTGTGTACCTATATTGGCTCATTTTTACAATCACAACGAAATGGCACGGCACCATTCGTCTCATTTTTAACTATTATTATTTAGTGTGTGCGAAAGAGCGAAGACGCTTTTCGACATACTTGCTTATAACAGCTGTTGAACACGAAAAGCAATGCCAATGACAGGGATCTAGTGTGGATATTTTATTATTTTTGTTTTTAATTGAAAAAAAATGTTACCGGACAGCAAAGTGCCCATTTTTTTTTTACTCCAAATGTGATAAGGAATAGCTGGTTAAAGTTTATCGGTTTAGTGCCGATACACCCTGTATATGTACATATATACGCTTCTCTGTTTATCAATATTATTGATTAAACACACACAAAACGTCGTGCGGTTCTTAAATCAAAAAGTTTAATTAAAAGCGGGGTAAGTATACGCACACCGTAGTGTAAGTGTGTTTTTAATTTTCATTTATTTTATAAAAATATAAAGTAAATTAAAAAATATGGGCATATGCTTCTTAACATTTCTTAATTTACAGGTGTAAGTGTGCGCATACTCTTAATCAAAAATAAAAGAAACTTTAGAAACCAGACAAATGTTTAAGGAGTGTGCTCACTGTCCGGACGACCTGCTGCAAGATCGCAAATGAAGCATGCACGATTTTTTGGCAGACATCCCTCAACCCGCCTCACAATGCTTCCCAATCGGGTTGCGATAAAGGTGCAATGCCTTTACACCGTACAGACAGGAGCACTCTAGTGAGGTGTAATATAAAAAAATCAAATAAAATAAATCCTCGGTACTAGAATATTGTCGTTAGTGTGAAGAAATTTATTTTTCTCCTATCTTGTAAGAAATTGGCTTTTACCGCGTGGTTATGAATATATGGATTACGGAGACAGAATACATTGAAAGTTTACTGTCAATATATTGGCAATAATAAATTCTTGTTTATCTTACTTCAGCCAACTGTCAATTAAGTCATGCAATAAAGAGTGTTATTTGAAGGTGGATTATCATTTGATATCCAGTGGCAATAAATAAAGATAATAACTCTAAATGATATTATATCATGTAGTTGCCCATTCGGGTTATCACAAGGGCAATAATAATATGCAAACTGCAGCCCGGAACATTGCCAAATCCTAACAATGCTGGTATAACAATAACATTTATATAGCGCAGTTTTGTGTTATTTCACTTCAAGTGCGCCTTACCATATAAGATCCTTTTGCAAGTTGGCGCAGTTCAGATCATTCTTTATAGCCTAGGATACCGATACAACAAACCATACGGCATCGAGTACACAGATGAAACAACTCTGTAGTGAGAATAAACATTCAAGTTGCCGGTGCACCTTTTGGAGGGTTCCGCGCAGTCATGGAAATAGTGAACGAATTTTTCCGTAAAAATAAGTCATAAGGTACAGGAACGGGAATGGTTAGTAAATGAAAAAAGTTTTTGTGTGTATTGTATTGAATTATTTTCGCTTTCTTTATTATTATCTTTATTTCAAAGTGTGTTTAAAAATTTTTTTGCCAAGTTTTTAAAAAAATGTTACAATGATAATAAAAATCAACCGGCCGCGGTGCCACTCAGCGTTGTCTCGTGCATATATTATTATATAAATATATTATAAACAGTCTTCTTAACACGTTGAACGCCACTTAGGTCACCGGTGACCTCCTGTCAGAGATGTATTCAACACTCTCCTAAGCGCCGATCCGTACAATTTGCATGTATTAGTAGTACTAGAACTACCGGAGCGGCGCTCTAGAACAATACTCTCATGTGGGACTTTGATATTTCAGTACTTTGAAATTTTTCGAGGGGAAAAATAAAACTATAAAATTTGCAAATAACAATTTTTATTCAAACATTAATTTTTTTACGCATTCTTTGTAGCAACTTGTACAAAAACGTCTTGATGATAGAACCTTTCCTGGTTTCTTTTTTAGTTCTAGTCTTTTTGGTCTTTTATCCACTACTTCTTTTACTACGTCTTTTTTTGAGGTGGTGAGATACTTTACTAACAATCTTCTGAATTCCACTATCGAAATTTTATTTTTCGTAGTTTCACGATACATGATGTAAACGTTTACAACTTTTATCACTGTCACTCCGCGCAGTGATAAAACTCGACTGGGGAGACGCATGAAATGTACGTGACCGGCATCATGACCTCTTGGCGTGCGTTAACGAAAATCTTCATTTTTCACCGGTGACCGCAGTTAATTTTCTTGATTTTCAGGGAAAATTTGGTCAAAAAAATAAGGAATACGTTTTGATGGTCGCCGATGCCAACTGAGTATTTTTTTTTTCAAATTTAAAATTTTAATTTTTCTTCATTTCCAAAATGGCGTTCAACGTGTTAAGATTGCCTAATAGTTTGTAGTGGTTGGAAGTTCAAACAATCGCCGCGTTGCCGTCGTAAGAGCTGCTTTCGACCGGAAAACGACGGAAGCTTCCGAACCAAGTCCGTTTCATCTATTGTGTCTTACCCCATAAAAAGTTTAAGAAAAAATAAAAATATTAAATTAAGTCCATCAGAAATTTGTGTAAAACCTTAATGCTTTGTCAATATATTAAAAATATATATTTAAAAAATTCAGTACAATTTTTTTTAATGTGAATACCGCACTGCTTCCAAAGCCGGTGAGACTATGGCATCCTCAGTTTAGGTATATTGTGAAGCTGAAGGTAGTGGAGAGGTGAAGGAGATGAGTGAGAGGAAGGTGGGGAAGTATTTGGCTATTCAGAACATGGCTGATGCCATTTCAAGCAATCAATTTTGCTTTGTGATCTTTTACGAGTGCGATACTGGGAGTATCTTCCACCCTGGAATGACTCAATTTTTATGAATTTATTATGAAATAACACAAATTTCTAAACTTTAACTTGCGACTGCTGGGATTTGAACCAACCTGACCCCCGGATTATAATCAACAGACTTACCCCCCGACCACGGAGGCCGTCAAAAATAAATTTCACTTGTAAAACACGTAAATTTGAAAAATGATTTTCCTTTTGAATTATTGCTTTTGGTAGACATTTACTAGTCAAACGTTTACAGGAACCATTTAAAACATTTTCAAGTATTGCGTTTACCTTGAACTAAGTTCTCTAGGTTGAGAATAATTCCAAAATGATTTAAGAGTTGAAACTTCCCAGTTAACAGCTATTTTATGTAAATTTGAAATAACCGCATTCCCAAAGGTGAATGTAGCATTTTGAACTAAAAGTTATTTGATTAATGATTCTCCACGTGCGGGCATACACGATGATTGGGGGTTGATGGAAAGTATTAAATAAATGAGAAATGAAAAAAAAAAGTTCATTATTTCTAAATAGTATAAAATAAATTCGCTTTCTGCGTCTGTCTGTTTGTGCGCATAGTTCTTCTTAACTACACAACGGATTTTGTTAAAGTTTTCACTATCATTTAGAGAATTTCTTCCGGTTAAATATATATAATACATGCATTTTGCATTTATAGAAAGTAAAGCAAATTCGATGTTTTGAAATCAAGTCGCATAATGTACTACAGAATTGTATATCTTAAAAAGGCATACAGAAAAGTCAGCGGCGGTATATGTCTATCTCCTAAGATTAATTCCCAGGAACGCCGGGTATTTATTGTGAAAAAAAAATCAATTTTCAACAATTGAATTGATGTGTTGGCCCCACCTATAAATAAGGGCCAATGCGAACTGCTTGTACTATGGCTTCTACAGTGTATTTTTTGTGTTCGATTAGGGAACAAACCAACACCTTTGTCTTAGATCACCGCAAGTGGTTCGCCAGGTTTGGATTGTGGTATGCTGGATTTGATTGAGGGAGATCTTTGTACCTCTCCAGCAGAACTCTCTTGACCCATCGCCATCGCCTTGCACTGCAGTGAAAGAGATATATTCATATGTCGTTCACTCCTGGTAACACTGATCCCCAGATTCCTATCCAATCATCATACCTTCTACCTTCCCAGATCTTCCTCTCCTTCCTTTCCTAAAAATCCCGCTTCACAGCATCCCTTTTTTTTTACCTCTCCAGCAGGACTCTCTCGACCCATTGCCATCGCCTTGCACTGCAGTGGGAGAGATATATTCATATGTCGGTCACTCCTGGTTACACTGATCCCCAGATTCCTATCCAATCATCATACCTTCTACCTTCCCAGATTTTCCTCTCCTTCCTTTCCTAAAAATCCCGCTTCACAGCATCCCCAAAGATTACATACCTAAGCCCTGAGGGAAATAATTTTCCTCAGATCTTTTCTATGTACTAAAGTACATATTAGTTGAAGTTAAATTAAACGTTTTTCTTTTTTATACACTGAATTGATAATACGTGTGTTGTGGGCTCGTCGGTAGTAAGGTCAAGTTTAGCTTACTTTAGGAAAATTTGGCCAAACGTTTTCAAATTTTAAAAATTCATTCGTGACCAGAGATAAACAATTGTATTGGCCGGTCTGGGAGTCGAAAGGTGACTGGCCACACCAGTTCCCTTTAAAATCGTTAAAGATCACACTTCCTGGGATTATCAGTTAAGTGAAAGAAGTCTTCTTTGAAAAAGAGATGTCCATATAAAGTATATTTGCCGCATGTTCCAGAGTAAAAGACACTCTCAGTATCGCCCTGGTATCGCACAATTCAGAATTGAAACATTTTTTAGCGTTGAAATAGCCAGCTAATTCCCTACCTTTCTACTCCCCATCTCCATCCTCACCCCATCCCCTTCCCCTCCCCATCACCCTACCCTCCCCACTACCTTTAGCCTCACGGACGGTTGCGAGCAGTTGGGACTCTTGGGCGGTATTACATATTTAAAAAAAACGTCATCGGCTTTTATTACTAAATTAGCAAGTTAGATCATAAATACTTGAACATTGATGGGAAGCCTGAATACATAATAGAAGTCAGAATTGATTTTATACTCTTTATTTTGGGCTTATTTACCAGACGAAGATATTAGTTGATAAATTTTAATTTAATTAATTATCCCTTTCCCGCTTTCGATACTATTTTCGCGAATGAATAAAGTCTGCGACGAATTCTTACTACCTCAATTACTTCTACCATCAATCATAATGGGTGCAAATCAACGGACCCTGTATTTTTTCTCTGTTGCCTCGCTCGATATAAATGATCGTTGTCGGGAGCGACATCATTGAACCAACACCACTACACAATATATATTATATACTTTTATTACTTTACTCTGACATCCGGCGATACTCGGTAAAAATAAATAATGTCTTCCTACGTGGAGCACGGGAAGAAATTTATAATTTACTTTCAGGGAGAAGAATTCAATAAATTTAATAAGAAAACGATTAACCATACTGCGATACACTGGATATTATAATGAATAAATAATATAAGCCGCTAATTTGAGGTATTAGGTACCTATTTATTAAAATTTTATTATTATTAATATTAAGTTGGTACCCATGGTCTTAGCTTTGCGTTCAACATTTTCTTTAGAAGCAAATTTGAAAAAGGAACTAATTTACAACTTCCGAAAGAAATGTAGTTATTTAAGGCGATGCACTACGTCGTGCAATATTTTAAATTGAGCCGCTATCAATAACAACCCTTACGTAGATGGCGATAAGGTTTAAATTCCCGCTTAACACCATCCGTCTGTTTTGATTTATGCAAGAAAAAAACATTGCCAAAAATTGCCTTTTATTTTATTTTGTGGATGTTCAGCCATAAATATTTAATTTTTTCCGATAATTTTATAAATAACTTAATTTGTCACATTATACAATAAAATCCTAACCTAAAATAGGTTCGCAATTAGGAGATTTTGAACTTTAAAACAGTTTTCATAGGCCTTTACATTATTTTTTTCTGGGCTTATAAAAATACTTATATAAAAAATACTCTATTATTTCAAAGGTCAAAATGTATTCTACTCGCATTATTTAATTAAAGCATCTGAAACATTTCTAGGCGACCAAATTTTCAAACCAAAAACAAATGATTTTTCATTACTACGTATGGCATCGCTTTAATGTAAACTTTAGAGAAAGTCTGAGACTGGCATCCTCAAATAGGGTATTTGTGAGGCTGAAGGAAGTGGGAATGGAAAGGAGAGAAAAAAAATCCAGCTTGCTACGTCATTTTCATTATGAGTTATTGAGAAATATTAATTTATCTTATTAAGGAAGTAAAGGCGGCGATACACATGCCTGTAAAATGGAACAGTAGCTTGCATGCATGTTAATGGCATGTACAAGTTACTGGCGCAATGAGAATACACATGCAAGTTAAACTTGCATGCAAGTTGCGTCCTTGCATGCCTGTATTTGCAAGACGTATACACATGCCAGTCACTAGACAGTACGTGTCTCAAATCACTCTGAGACTGAGTAGTCTCAAGCTTTTTGGCAATGGAAAACATTCGAAGTGAATTAAATATCATCGTATTGCAATTGGTAGTACAATGTGTGGCTAATTTAATCAGAGACTGGGCTACTGGCATGCCCGTACCTGTCGCGACGTTCACACATGCCGGTTTCATAGCCCCCCTCGTCCCCTCCCTCAACTTGCATGCCAGTAAATCAAATGTTGTGCAATCTACTTGCAAGGCAGGTACAGGCATGCAAGTTAGCGTATACACATGATAGTAGCTGGCATGTGCAAGGAGCTTGCATGCAAGTGTGCCAGCTACAGGCATGTGTATTCCCGGCTTAAGATTAGACATCATATTGTTTGTTTCCAAAACTCGGGTGTAGCCGGGTAGTAAAGCTAATTAATTTAAACTAATTGTTAATTTATAACACTCTGAAAACGTGCAAATGAATTAATAATAAATATAATCATTGGCAGTTCTTGCGCTACCCCCAGAGGTGAATGCACCCATTTATATTATGTAGATGCCTGCGTGTTCGTGAGCTCATTTATTTTTTTCTGCATCGCCCGAGTAGGCAATTAAAAAAGTGAAAAGTGATGTGGCAACCCCTTGAGACTCTATGATTAGATGATGGTTCTTTACCTTCAAGTAAATAACAATTTTTATTTGAAAACTTTTCTTTCAACTTTTATATTGAAGGTTATACGTAGCAATGTAATACATTATTGAAGAAGAAGATAATACTAATAAATCTAAAATAAACATGAAACAGAATAAAATACAATAAAAATTATGTAAAAATTGGATATGTTTATCCGACGCACTGTCTAGGTTACAAACCTATATATGTATAAGAATAATTATTTGCAAGATAATAGTGTCAATTCTGAATTTGAAATACGAGGTCGACAAAAGTGACGTATAATGGTACGTACACATTTGCGAACTTAAACGCGAACCGAGCCACTACCGAGAACTACTAGAACGAAGCAACTGCAAGCGCTGCAACTATTTCGCGCCATTACCCATAAGTTGAGCTTCAGTTAGGCAGTTCGGCTCGCGTATGTATACGTAGCCAGAGATGTGCAAAATGGGTACACAAAACCATTTAAAATGCAAAATGGAAATGGGTCAAAACTTTTCCATTTGAAAATGCAAAATGCAAAATGGTTTTCAGAAAAGCATTTGAAATGCAAAATGCAAAATACCTATTTTCAAAATGCATTGAAAATGCAAAATGGTTTTTCAGGTCAAACAACTAAAATAATTATAGAATTTTTAAACAATTTTGTCATTTAATAATGGACATCAATGTAGAACAAACATATTACATGAAAAACACCACGACTATAGATTATGAAACCACAAAAAAATTGCGCGGGACTAACGTTGTCAACGTAAAAACATAGAAACTGCTATCTAACATTTAATATTACAGCGTCATGGCCCCATGTTCAGTATTTTTTGTAATGGTATCACTCAATTGTCAGGGCTCCAACCAGGGAGCAACTTGACAAATGTAAATTATTTCTCATAGCGAGGTTGAGGACCGACTGATATTTGGGGCTTATGAAAAAAAGATGAGTGGAGATAGTAGGAAGAATGTTGCAAAAAAGCATTTAAAATGGAAAATGCATTGAGAAAAGCATTTAAAATGCAAAATGGTTTCTAGAAAAGCATTTAAAATGCAAAATGGAAAATACCCATTTTGCATTTTGCATTTCCATTTGAAATGGATTTATTTGAAATAAAGCACATCTCTGTACGTAGCATTATAAGTCCCAATGGTTAGGCGTTATTCCGGTAAGACTTGTTCCTGGGTTTGATTCCCAGTTAAGATCGTTACCTTTTTATTTGTCTGTGTCTTGATCTGTTTCATGTTTTTTTTTATTTATTTAAAGAAAGCAAGACAAAATTATATATTACAGTAAATAATAAGGTAAAATACAGAAAAAAAACAGAAAAATTCCAATAAACTACTTTTCAGTAGTTTGTCGATGGCAACTTTTCACATAAAAAATATTTTAAAAAAAGATAAAACTTATTTTACTTAATGACAACAGTGATAACAATAAAAAATAAAAATTTGTTTTAAAATATAAAAACATATACCCAACAGTGATAGTATCTACCAATAGTTTGTATTAGACTCTAATACAAACTATTTCTTTCAGCGAGCTAATTTTTCAACATAATATTAGTTTTAACATTTGTACATTTTTTTATTTCAGCAGGTAACATATTTAAGCAACTAGGTATCATGTAGTCCAGTGTTCTTTGTCCATATTTGTTTAAATGCTTAGGTACAATTAGTCCTTCATTTAACGTAAAACGGGTATTGTAAGTGTGGTCCAGTCTATTTATGTATATAGGGCCATTCATATGCTGAAATATAATTTTATACCACAGAATTGATCTTACTGAGAAAATTTTAAGATTCTGATAAAGGTATGGAACATTATGCCTTTGTTCGTATAAACTTTTATGAGCTAATAATGTAACTAGTGAATTTTGAACTGATTGAACATGGTTTATATGTTTCGTTTATATTAATTAGTATTATATTCTTCTTCAATACATTTCACAAATTTGTATCGTTCCCATTACGGTAGGAACTGAATAAAATCCTTTACTTTGATTAATTTACTATATAACAAAACGGGCCAAAAATCTAGAGATTTCCGAGCCGCAGATGAATTAACAATTCAAAACATAATGTTCCACCCATATATTCTATTATCTTTGGTTCCATTTATGGCACAATGGAATGCCATGAGAGTTCAATAAACCAACGATTACAGATAATTGTTAGGGTTAACGAGGTCTTGCAGTGTCTTGTGTTTACATCAGGTAGAGTAAATTACGCTAAGGAATTTTCTTCTACGAAGAAAATTCGTAAAAGAATTTTAATTTTAATTTTATTCTTCTGCTAATGTTTTCCACCATTCATTGTATTTGAAAAGGTCATGTTTTTTATTTGAAATAAAATAAGATATATCTGAAAGACGTGCGCAAAGTGATAATTATATCGATAAAACACCGTATGAAAATATGAACTAACATAAATATGTTATAAGTACCTACCTACTTACTTAGGGCCAGTTGTTTCGGAAAAAATCACGTGTGAGAAAGTCATCACAACGTCAATCGACTCAATTTTCCATAAATTGGGTTGTTTCATCGTCCGTCAAGAGAAAATTCAACGAAACATTCATGAAAATGTGATCACCCGAAATCGGCCGGTTAACGCGATAATCCATTTTTTTAAAGAATGACGCATGTGCAAACGTCACAATTGCGATTGACATAGATTGTATGACTACGATGTACCGATTACTGGTGATAACGACCCGACTATTTTGCCAAATAACGCAAAAAAAACCGAATGATTCAAATTTATGAAGTTAACGGTTTTGTGGGAAGAAGTTTAGATACCTTTTCTACACATAATATTGTCGAAATTCGTTTTTATATTGTTGGTTTCAGTGATTGAAAATGACGTAAAAACTGGTAAAAATATTGAAAATGTACAAGTTTGTTTCTCTTGTCGACCAATATAGTAGCCAGGTGGCCTGGAGGTACCCACGATAGCCATATTTTTAATAGTAGCAGCATCAAAGGAAGGTTGGAATGCGGTGAGTTTGGAAATAAAGTGATTGTGGGAAATGGTGGTTATGGGATAAAGCCATATTTACTAACACCCTTAAGGAATCCCGTTTATCGAGAACAACATTTATATAATGAAAGTCAGATCAGTACCAGAAATGTTGTTGAAAGAACTTTTGGAGTTGTTAAAAGACAGTTTCCAGATACATTTTATACCACTGAAGATATAAAGCGATAAAAGTGTGTTGTGGGCGTGTCAGGTGTGTCCGAAATAAGTTCAATTTTTCTTTACTTCGGGCGAAATTCATCAAACTTTCTCAAATATATATATTCTTTCTTGAACATATGATCAATATTATATGCTTGTCTGGAGTCTAGGAGCCTAAAGATTTTATGTAAATTAACGATATCAGTTTACCTTTAAGTCGGTAAATATATCACACTTCTCTTATAATACAATATTACACCTCATAATATTGTGTAAGTGGTTTACGCATGTATGAAGCTTTCCTTGGTATACATACAAGTAATGTACATTGGTCTACGAAAATAATATTTCGCTGACATGCCATGTTAGCAAAACCTAGACACAAAATAATTTTTCAATAATAATACGCGGGTATTTTCTTATGCCAAGAAATAATTTACGAAGGATACGCATAAAAAAGTGGAATCGTTCTTGTAATCGCTACTAAAATTCATATTTATTTTTTCGCCGACTATTGTTCCATATTTATGTTTCCTGTATTTAAATTCGTGAAGAGCGTATTCAATAAAACATAAATAATCTATGGTTTAAGATAAGATCGATATTTGATTTTGAATTTATTTATGCTTCCTTTTTTGGTCTATGGTTTATGCCTTGGAAGAATATTATGATTTCAAGTAAATAATAGAGGCGATCATTCGCATTAGCAAAAAAGAATAGGACCTACCATGGTATATATATATATAGTACCTACCAACTGATAGCGTGGTAATTAAAATGCAATACGTGTGTAGGTCTCTAAATTTTTTATTAGATGTAATTAAAGATTGGTCTAATCGTCCTCTTAATGGCTGCCAAATTAGTTAAAATAATTAAAACTCTGCAGCTGCAGCGAATAAACAGAATAATAGGTCCTTCTAGTAAGTATAGGAACTTAGTGAAATATGAAGATTGTTTTTATACGAACGAATTAAGATAATTTTCGAATTTCACACGAGCTTAAATGTTTTTTTTTATGGATTTAAAGGATCATGGAAGGTTGCGTCCAATGTTTTATTAGTACGAATTTTTTTAAAAAGAGAACTATTAGATAAGTAGGGGCATAAAATTGTGAAGAATGGTTTATTGTTTTGAAGTACTTACGAAATTTTATATCTCCAAGGCCAAACCAATAAGTGCTACCCATTTTTATCATTCCGAAAGAACCTATAAAAAAAATCAACTTGCAGTTTTAGACAACCGACGATTTTTTCATTCGGGAAGTTTAGTCAAGAAAACTTTGGTATTTGATAAAACAGAAACCTTTAAAATACATCAAACGTGTATTTCAACAAGAAAAGCGCTGCGCTGCGAAAATGCTGTACAAAAATATGTAAGAAAAATCTTATTATAAAGACTGCTCAACCTTTTTAAAACAGAAACCATTAAATATTGTTTACGGCCAAATTTTTTGATATTATGTTTTGCTAAGTGGGGAGTACGAAAAGGCTCGCGGGCCGCGGGTTGCTCATCACTAATTCAGAGTATCTTGGTTAAAGAAAGGGAAATATGAGGATTCCTTAAAAATAATACATTTTTAAGGTTCTTCATTGCGACCGTGAAAATTTAAAATGAATAGCTAGCCAAAGAAACCAGCTGAAGAAACGAGATACCCCCGCTCGCCTCATCGCGGAGATAATAGATGGGATATTATTTATGGAATGATTTATATTACTTTTTTTGGAACGGAAACTACTTTATTGGGTTGTTATTTTTTAATGATAAACTAATGTTTATAAGACAAGGTTTTTATGCATAGCACAAAGGATAACAAATTATTATAAGCATTAATCACTCGCCTGAAATATCCATACAAATTGAAAACATCTCCCGAGTAAAAATAAATGCCGCCGACGGGAATTACTGATTATTATATTTTTTGTAGGAAAGGCTTTGTTAGTGCCGAATTTCCCACAATATGGCGTCGAGATATATTATATCTACATTTGTTGGTGAAATATTATTTTACTTGTCAAATATTATTTCAGGCGAGTAATTAATGCTTATAATAATTTGTTATAATTGGGTTGAGTGTCTATCTACGAAGGAGTTAATTAATTTATTAACACTTTTCTATTATTTTCACTGTTTATTAACATTGATTTGTTCTATAATTGTTCTAATTTATCAGTTTTCTATTTTATCATTGTTCTGTTGCATCATAAGAAGAAAAATAAACCACAAATTTGGTGTATTTCTGCAAATTTATTTACGTGTTTTCAAAACTTTTAGCAAATTTTATTAGCCCCAAGTTTGCGGATGACTTTTATTCAAAATATCTTCTGACCTCAAACCGTCGTCTCTCGCAATGGTTGTAGTATTTTGTTTTTAAAAAACATTTTTCAGTTTTATTTGATAAGATAAGATATTGAAAGAAGGGTAAATGCAGGTAACTTCATTAATGGAGGACTGAACGCGGTTGGCGCTGACAAAAAAATGTCCAAAGAAGCGAAGCTAGCAGTCCACAACGGAGTGCTAGTACCTATCCTGATGTATGCCAGTAAGGCATGGAACTGGCAGAGGAGTGATGAAAGTAACCTGAATTATGTAGAAATGAGATCCCTGAGGCGTATTAGCGGCAAAACCATATATGATCGGGTGAGAAATGTGGAGATCCGCAAAGAATGCTAGGCGGATATAAGATTAATAAATAAAATTAATAAAGGGACTTTCAAATGGTTTGGGCATGTAACGAAGAACGGAGTGTAATGACAATATTTGACTCAAATTTGATTTGAGAAGTTGGGGCGCCCAAAGAAAACATGGCACGATCAAGTGAACCAGATACGTATGAACGTACCGAATGTGTATGAGACGATGTATAAATGTGAATGAAGCAAGAAGTGTACACCAACACCGAGTTGTTTGGCGGTCCGTCCTACGTGCCTACCCCTGCGAGTAAACGGCGTGATTGTTAGTTAGTAAGTTAGTCAGTTTTATTTATTACATAGAATGTAAAATAATATGTACATAAGATTATATTAGGACATATATCTAATATTGGTGTGTGGTTTCGGTAAACATGTTTTATTACAATCAAAATCTTTTCTGACTTCAATAAAATTGATAGGTAGCTACCCTTAAAAATACATTTATTATGTGATGCCACAATGTAATACTATTTCCCATCTTTCAAAACCAACTCCTGTGCTTTTATTATTGTGCAGTAAAAAAAACTGGAACACGTTCAAATATATATTTTTTTAAAATTATATTCATAAGCCCAAAATATCACATAAGCAGTATTAGTTGTTAGAAATTGAAACCTGGCAATAAACTTATCCTTATACTTATTTTAATGCAGTATAGTTAGATATATATGGAGTTTTTTTATTATTTATATTTCTTGCAAGAGCAATCCTGATGAGTTACAAAACTCATTGTAGGACGGGAGGAACTTACAATTCATAGGTGGGAGTTAATAGTAACAATTTTACATTGCTATTTTGACATCAAAATTATTAGTTTCACATACAAAATAGTATAAAAATAGAAAAAGGGAGGTTAAGTAAAACAAACAAGAAAAAACAACAAAAAAATGAAACTGACAGAGATATACACGGTACGGTACAAAAGGGTTTTTTGTATGTGCTGGCTGTTTTTATACATATCTGACCGGTCGGTGGCCGAGTTGACATCGCGTTTGGGTCACACCCAGGCGTAGTGTGTTCAATTCCTCGGCTGGCTAAGTCCTCCATCACAACACAAGCAACATTTTAAGCTTTCTGTGGTGGTAGTAGGAGATTTTCAAATATTGTCAGGCTATTCGTAACCCGGGAATGTTTGTCTTTCTTTTAAAAAAAAATATTAATCTGAAAGAGAGTTATAGAGTGTGTAGGCAATATAGTTAAGAAGTTAGCTATGTTTGGTTTGATCGCTTAGAAATATTTTTAGATGCTTTAATTAAACACTGCGAGTAGAACACACTTAAACCTTTGAAATGATCGAGGGTTTTTTTGAGAAATCTTTTTACAAGTCCAGAAAAATTAAAGCATCAGGCCTATGAAAACTGCTTTACAGTTCAAATGATCGTCATTACGAACACATTGTCGTTTATATTTTTATAGTGTAATGCGGTTAATTTAGTTCATTAGAAAATTATCGTAAAACATTTAAATATTTGTGCCTGAACTTCTAAAAAAAAAAACAAAACACCCTTAAATCAAAACAGGCGGCTGATGTTAAGAGGTGATCTAAACCTTATCGCCATCTAAATAAGGAGTGTTATTGTTCGCGGCTATATCCCAAATGTTACACGACGTAGTGCATCGCCGTAAACGACAACCACTGAAAAGGGAAAAAATCTTTGAAGTGATTCCAAAAATGTTGCCATTGCAAACATATGAAAACATATTTCAAGTTTTACGTAAGTACTTAAAACAAATCTTAGAAAGATTGTTGGCACTAAATAAATTCTTCTCCATTCCAAATAATTCAGCAATGTCTAAATAATTTCTTCTTACCTAACGATTGATATTATTTAATTTCGTTCGGCGACTTCTGAACCAGTCTGTCGCCGAGGCCATCTCCATTGAGGAACAATGGCGAAACGGATTTGATGATTATTTCGCTAAAACATAATTGCGTTCATAACAACCACACAACACTTCCTGTCGTGCTCTGCTCTGGGAATACGCCATTGCCAGCTACGACCAATACCACCTCAACCTCGGCCAGGACACTGAATTAAATTGGCCTGCAATTTATTTATGTAATATCCGTATTACTTTGAATTTCAAGTGCGCAAAAAAATATTTTTTTTAAATCAATTTCATCAAAATTCTACTTTTAGGGGTGGAAAAAGGAGTTCGGGGGGGGGGGGTTTCAATCTCTCCTTTTGAAGTTCAAGTGTGCAAAATTCGAAATTCAATTCGAAAAAACTGTAGATTTTATCGTGATTTATTTTTGGGGTATTATGCCGTGTTGCGCTATCTCCTTCTTTAACAAACGTTTCGGACAGCGTTACAGTGTCCAACTTCAGGACTGATGTGTAATCGTATATGTAAGCACACAATTGTGGTGAAGTGAGTGCTTATGAAAGTAGCGCAAAACGACATAATATCCCAAAAATAAATCACGATAATTCTTCAGGCCATGAAAATCTGTAACCATGTCAAACTGTAAATTTGTATAAAAATCACACTTTATATAAATTTAAATAGATTAGAAAATTCCCCTATAAAATTACATAATGATATAAGACATTCTACATTTTTTTGTTCGTTAAAACATTCAGTTTTACAAAAATTGTTGATATTATGAATAACCAGTGACGTTTTAAAAACTTATTTATTTATTCATTTCTGGAAATCGACAGTTATCATTATTCCGTTTGTAGATGTATAGTATATAGCCAAAATAAAACCAATTATGTTTTTTCCGCTGTACATATTATATTTATATTTTAAGTAATAATATTTTGTTCAAAAAATATGATAATTGTAGATACTATTAGATAGAATGGCTAGTAAAATGATTATACAAAGGGTGTTAAGGAACGTACCTGACAAACAGTAACCATCGATTCCAGACCTTATTTGAAGTTAAAGGTCTAAAATGAAATCTTTGGTAAAATATTACCTAATTTTATTATTTTTTTCTCAAATTCAAACAAAATAAAAATTCTTTCACATGTCGTCCCCCACGTCGATACCCCTCCCGACCGTAACTGTTAAATACCCACTGACTTTTAAACTTTTTTGAAAAATATATTTTTTTTAAATTCACCGGAGACCAAAATGCAATGTTCATTTTTCACACCAAATAAACTCAAGAATCACTGGTTATAGTTAGTCAAATACGTCACTGAACATGAACACCCTGTATGAATACCCTATGTAAATAGCAGGAAGCCATGGTTTTGGGTCGAGATGATTTTGCTACGACAGGTAGGGCAGGAAAACGACCATAAAATAATAAAAATATGTTTTTTCAGTATCTTCTTTTTTGAGTGGATTTACGCTGGTAGTTGGGTAGGAACTTTAAAGGATTGCAGGATTAGCTTTTAGAATTGCCACACCAAAAAAGCTACAAGAAATAATTCACAATAATCTCACTGCGCCTAGCATTAAATCAGTAGGTATAATATACTAATCATTTCAGCACGATTTTCAAAAAAAAATTTTAATTTCATAAAAAAATATATTTTGTAAATAAAATAAATGTGTATTATTTTTTTAACTGGGGAGTTTTTTGTTGGTACTTCATAGTAATAGAGCGGGAGCCACGGTACCCGTTTAATATTTTAGAACGACGGCTCAATTTAACGACGGCTCAGTTGAACTACGGCTCAATTGAACGACGGCTCAATTGAATGACGGCTCAATTGAACGACGGCTCAATTGAACGAAGGCTCAATTTAACGGGAGCCTTAAGCTCAAAGCGTATGAGCGATTAGAATACTGCCCTCGCCCGATACGGCTCCCCCGATACGGCTCCCAGCTCCCAGCGCAAGCGAATGAATGATCGTTTCATCGTTTGACTCTTGGTACCGGTACGCCGCCACGAGAAAAATAAGATGCTAAGTAGTTAGTAGGTGTAGGTGCACATGTACAAGTCCAGATGTCGGACTGTCAGGAGCCGTTCACGTCTGTAAGTATATAATAACAATCAAAATTATATTAATTCTATTTTTCTAAAATTTGTCCTGATAAAAAAGAGCAATAGTTCAATAATTGTCTAAAAGAGCTAGAGCTCAATTGTGCGGATCGTTCATGTACGACTCATCGATATAAGTATGAGTTTGGGTGGTACAAATTAGTATGTAGGTACTTCACAAGTCCAATTTTTACCATCTGAAAATATGGAAAAAGATTTTTTAATAAAATGTCGCGACAATCGAAAAAAACGTGGTTCTAATTCACTAGGTTTGATTGTTACTTTCAGTAGGGTATGAAAAGATATGAAAAAAACGTTTAAAAATAAAAAAGGTTGTTACACCTGTTAATTTAAGGGGGAGGGGGGGTTAATTTATTGAGAAATTTAGATGATATAGGTATTCCATTTTTTATACTTATTTTGTTATTCAAAGCTTTCATAGCATCTGGTAGTGAAAGCTTGTATTTACACAGGATCATACTATAATATCATAAATACCTCGGGTACCTACTTTACTATTCCACGAATGACCTATTTTATTTTTCCACGACCTACGAGTAAATATTATGGAAGCACTAGGCTACTTGAACGAGTAAACAATAATGCACTGCTAACTGCTTTAATATAATATCAAGAATGCATTGTGATAATTTTTTATTGCAAGTACCTACCTACTTTAGAAGTATCAAAGATAAAATCTAACACGCATTCCCTGAAAGTACATGTAGATATGTACAACACATTTCATTAATTGATGCCAGTATCGATCGAAATATCGATTTTATAATGTTGGTAATATAAAGCACTAACTTCTTTTTTAACGAATTTATTTCATTATCACGAAAGCACGCCAGGCTGAGAACAGGTAAATGTATGTATTTAAGGCGACGCCATACGTAGTAATGCAAAATCATGTGTTTTTTGTTTGAAAATTTGATCGCCTAGAAATGTTTCAGATGCTTTAATTAAATACTGCGAGTAGAATACATCTTGACCTTTGAAATAATCGAGTATATTTTAGATAAGTCTTTTTATAAGCCCAGAAAAAAATAATGTATAGGCCTATGAAAACTGCTTTAAAGTTCAAAATCTCCTACTTACTAACCGATTTTTGGTTATGATTTTATTGTATAATGTGGCATATTAAGTTATTTATAAAATAATCTGAAAAAAATAAATATTTATGCCTGAACATCCACAAAATAAAATAAAAGGCACTTTTTAGCCATGTTTTTTTCTTGCATAAATCAAAACAGGCGGATGGTGTTAAGAGGATATTTAAACCTTATCGCCATCTACGTATAGTCCAGTCAGTGGGGAGTTTTACCTTGCAAAAGGTTAGGTAGTAGAGATTTTGATATATGTTGTTAAGATTGGGACTCTTAGGAAAAAAAAAAGTTTTCGACCTTGGGAGGGTCGAGCTCGACCCGCCATCTTGGATTGAAGGTGCCAAAATTTGTTTTTTTCAAAATAATTGTGAAGTGGTCGTTTTTACAACCAAATTGATGAAGGCAAACTTAAAGACAACTAAATTACCTACATTTTTAATTGAAAGTTTTTTTTTGTAAGTCTAATAGGTAACGAGTGACAGTGGCGGAAATGTGAATATTTTTCTAAAAAATGATGAAATTCCCAACTTTGTAATTTTTTCGGGTTATTCATTATATAATTATAATAATTTTGTTAACTCATTTCCACACCACCATGAGGTAGAGAACATGGCGCATTTTTTATTGTGGTATCCCCAGTAGGTCTACTCCACAGATATACCAGCGATGGTAGATTTCGAAATTATGTTTTTTTATTTTTTTTTATTGTACGACCGACAGGTTAGTCCAATTATGGTACAATTTTATTAAAACTAACAATACATGTACATATTTTTTTTAAAACATGGTATAGTGATATTAAACACATCTATATCCGCTGGTAGGGCATTTAGCAAGGTCATACCTCTTGTCATGCTATGTTGGGCAATGACATCTGTCCGTCCCTGCGGTATACAGAATAGGTCGTGGCTACGATTTCGACAGTATTTATCAGGAACGAATAAGCCACAGCATGACAGGAGATATGGGCAATCGATAAGGTTTTTTAGTAACTTTAATTCAAATACCATGAGTCCGGCATTACGCCTAGTCTCCGGGCTTTGGTAATTTGTCTCCTTTAGCAGTTCCACGTGATGCATGAATTTCGGATATATTCCGTATGATCGCATGTAAACATACCTTAGGAATTTTTTTTGAATTTTTTCAATCATATTTATGTATTTAAGTTGATGAGGTATCCAGACAGTACTGGCGTACTCCAGCTTGCTTCTAACCACTCCGTTGAACATGGCGGTCATTGCTTCTATGTTATTGAATTGTTTGCAAGTTCTAATTACAAAACCAAGAGTTTTGGAGCAAGCCGAGGTAAGCTGGACTATGTGGTTTGAAAATGTCAGCTTGGGATCAAAGATCACCCCAAGGTCCTTGATGATGTTTACGCGTGTAAGTACTTCACCATTCATTCTATACTGGCAGAATAGCGGATTTTGTGAACGACTATAAGTCATAACAACGCATTTTTTAATATTGAAGTTAAGTTTATTTTCTACCGACCATATCATGATTGAATCGAGGTCGGCCTGCAGTTTCGAATAATCATAATCTGATTCGATTTCCTTCATCAGTTTCATGTCATCCGCGAATAGTAGACATGAGCTGTGACGTATGCAATCCTGAATGTCATCTATCAGAATAAGGAATAACATGGGACCGAGATTCGATCCTTGAGGAATTCCTGACAGAGCTGCGAACTTATGAGAGTCGTATCCATTTATATTTACATACTGACTTCTATCTTTTAAATATGACGCAAAAAATGTCAGTAAGGGTTGATTAAAACATTAAATGTTACATTACTATGAATTATGTTACTATAAATTATGTTACTTAATAACAGTCTTCGTCATCAATGTCATCATCTAACTCATTGCCTGTGATACTGAGATTCTGGGCTTCCACTGACAAAATCTCTTCTTCTTCGCCCACTACATCGATGTGAACCTCTGGCGAATTTCGGCATGTTTGACCATTACAGCACCCACATACAATAGAACACTTTAATCCAGCTTTCCTGCAGGTACATGCAACGCCGCATCTTTTTTTTGCAATTGCATGAAATAAATTTTAATAAAGTCTCGGGTGCTGGTTTCTTTGTCATTCTTACTGGAACAAGCCCGTTGGTGTCACGTTTCCAGCCCCAGTTTTCTGGATTTTTTTGGATTCCATACCATTTTTGGACTTGATGGTACGTTCTAAATGCATGGTACCGTGCAGCGTCGTTCGTTGGTGGCAAAGAGGCAAGATTGAATTTGCTTTTTGTTGTCGACTTTGCGAAACGTTTGTAGCGGACTTTTTCCAAGGTTTCCTTATACATGTCACCCCCGTACAAAGCAACAAGAAAGCGTGTTCCTGCAACTGCTATGTCTTCTGGTGTTGCATCATGTTGTTTGAAGATTCTTATCATGGTATTGAGTCTTGTGTCGTTTTGCACAAGCGAACAAAATTTTGTTTTTCCTTGGTTGAAGAAGGACGATGTTGTATCGCAGCCGCTAAAGGCATGAAGAAACAGAATATTCTCAGCCGCCTCTTTGTATTTCACACTATTCGCGGAATACAGTCTTTCAAAAGTTTTGCCTCTCCCGGGTTTGCGAAGATATATACTACTTTTGGGTGGTGCTAATGCTGTCAGCAGAACTAGGAGATCAACGTCTTCGCCAATAATGATAACAGCATCATATGATGAACACAAGGAAATCGCAGTATTGATAATCAACTCATCAGCATCTTCTTCAGCCTGCTTAACTGTAAAATCATCCTGTATAAATTGCTTTGTAAGCATTGAAATCAGACGGACTTTGTTATTTTCATTGGCTAAAAATCGTTCTTGTGAAACTTGAACTGGCATTGTTTCATCGAAAAGAACATCTGCAGACATGTGCTTCTTCGATCGTAACCAGGACTCAATCAGTGTTGCCAAGTCAGCTGTAGACTAGGATCCCACTATAACAAATCAACGTCATCGAGCACACGGATGATGCTATATAAGTATATTGTAACGTAGAAATACGTTAAAATGATATTGTGTAGTATGTTAGTAAAAAATTTATCAAGAAAACTGGAGTTTTACAATTTTTTGTCAAAATTTTCTTCTTTCAACCGCTCTAACTCGTTACCTATTAGACTTACAAAAAAAAACTTTCAATTAAAAATGTAGGTAATTTAGTTGTCTTTAAGTTTTCATTCATTAATTTGGTTGTAAAATCAACCACTTCATAATTATTTTGAAAAAAACAAATTTTGGCACCTTCAATCCAAGATGGCGGATCGAGCTCGACCCTCCCAAGGTCAAAAACTTTTTTTTTTCTTTAAAGTCCCAATCTTAACAACATATGTGAAAATCGCTACTACCTAACCTTTTGCAAGGTGGAGCCCTTTTTTATCCCCCACTGACTGGACTAGTAAGGGTTGTTATTGATAGAGGCTTAATTTAAAATATTACACGACGTAGTGCATTGCCTTAATACACAAAATATTAAACCTTTAAACGGTGAGTTCTGGCGTGAAGATATTGGCGACAATTTTTGGAATGGAAGACAATTTTTTTCTAGAATTTTAGGCTCAGCACAATTATTTTCAGTCGCGTCATTTCTATCATGAGCTATGTAGCTACGAAATATTAAAATAATTATCACATAATAAAACAGGAAGCCATAATATGATTGACTGAGCTTTGCGAAGTCCTGTTTTAAGTCGACCGCTTGGCATTTCATGTGTGAAAATTTGTTTGTAAGTCCACTTTATTATTCAAAAAATCCTTGCTTTGATTAGATGGCAACTTTGACTGGGTGGCTGGCTAACTTTGACTAATAAGTAGTTCTGATTTGAGTTTTCGAAAATCTGCAGCATCCACCTTATCATTCAAGCAAGCCTTACTATGACTAGATGGCTTCAAATACTCTTATTTGCTAACTCTGACTGAGTTTTTTAATAATAATAATAATATTTGGACAATTTGTATAGCGCCGCTTTTGTGAGATATCACCTCAGGGGCGCTTTACAGTTGATGCAGGTATTACAAAAAATATAAATATTACAAAGATGAAGTGAAGTAAACTGAGGAACAGGAACAGGTGACATGAAGATTGAATATAGAGATTCTGCAGCAAGAATCCTAGGTGGTGAAGAAACTGGACCAGCTGCTGCAGGGATAGTCCAACGCGTCCACCAACAGTGCCAGCACTATCTGCTGCTAATAAAGCGCTGACATAATATCCTCACATAGATTACAGACCTTGGCAGCACCGTTGTGACGTTCGGCGAGTCCATCATATCTAGTCTCTATTAATAATAATAATAATATTTATACAGCGCTGCTCTTGTGCAAAATCACTTCATCTCTCCTAGTCTGTTTTAGTCTCTTCTAGTTACTTCTTGGCTATTTATGTCACTGACTGCATCTATTATGGTACGTGGGTAACCGCCTGAATAAAATTTGAAAAAAGAATTGACATTGCGATATTGAAGTTTCTTTATACATGTTGTAATTTCTTATTTGATTTTTTTTTAAATAATGTATACAATATTATAAGGTTTATAATGAAGTAGGTTGGCATTTAATAACCTAATTTTAAATCTAACGATTTCAGGGGAAATTTTGATTTTAATTTATTAAATAAGAGAAAATTAGAAACATATGCATACGCATTGGCCCAATGCGCTGACACAACTTGTATCAGACGACTTGTAGGCCTGATTAGACTTATGGCCGGTCAACCCGATTATTGTCGGTTTTCGTGCATACATCAAAGAATATTGGCGCCAATCAAATTCGGAATACGCGTTCAGTGGAGACAGGCGTGTTGATAATTGCGTGAGTGATTATTTACGTTTACGAATTACGATGATTAATAAATAAACGTGCTGTCCAAATAAATTATCGCGGCCTCCTTTGACGACATCCGTGGTCGAAGGGTCTTATAATATTGTATACATTATTTAAACAGGAGGAAGGAGGAAGGCACCTGCTCAGGACCTTGTCCGAAAGGCGTGCAAGATGGATCGGCCATGTTATACGACAAGAAGGCCTCTTGCATGTCATAATGGAGGGTATGACCAAGGGGACCAACTCTAGGGGACGCCCACGCCGAGAGTACCTGGAGGACCTGCTGGTGGACGTGCGCTGCTCATCATATGCAGAAGTCAAAAGAGCCGCACAAGACAGGGAAGAATGGAAGAGGAGATTAGATGAAATTGCTGCAAACCAATCCCAGGATTGAAACCAGAGAGAGAGAGAATATAACAAGATGTTTTTGTCAAGACGGTTTATTCGTACTCAGAAATAACAATTTTATCACATTTATAAAATATTATGTACCGTAAAATGAGGGATTTATTTAAACATTGTAGTTTGTAGGCATGACTTTTGTTCACGTCAAATATATAACTGAATGAATCTCAAGTAACTACTTAGGTAATTAAAATGGGAAATATCTAGTTTAGAATGTTCAAGAACGAGTCTTATCCAGCGTTATCTAAATTAGCCGTAGGTTTGTCGCAATTTTATTCCGCGAAGTATGCCATAAATGCCGCAATCATATAATTTATACGTGGTTGATGGCATATTTCGTAGCCAGCATCTGATTATCTGAACGTATCGGGTGATCTTTTATCCCTCCGCGGGGAATAACTCATTGGCATATTGGAACCAGAGATTAGATTGGTAGGTGGTGAGAGTTAGTAGGCACCTATCACAACCACAGAAAATGCGTATTTATAAACTATATTTACCTACGACCTAGGTACGTACTGATTTTGACATTGTAAGCAAATTAATCTACAAAAAAATTATATCATACAGATGAAAACAATGAACTTCATCATCGGATACATTTTTTCCATCGCTATAAACAAGGCTTTTATCTCTGATAAAAGTTAATAGAATATAGCACGCAACTTATATGTTACTTCATTTCATCAATACAGCCGTGGCCAAGAATATATTATATTATGCTAACATCCTTTGAAAGTTAACCGGCCAATATTAAAATAGTTAATACATTAAGAAATTGTGGTTATAATAACCTACTTAAATATATATTATACAAAGTGGTGCAAGAAAATATTTTTTTGGTATAAAATGATCTATTATAACTGAACTAAATCACAAAAAGTATTTTGTTGGTATTTAAGTAGGTACCAAATTTATAATAACTTCAAAGATAAACGGCATGTGGATTGTAAACTATTTTGTTAAACGTATAAAATTTATGGATATCTGTTTTTTTCGGGAATTTAGGAAAATACCCTTAAATTTTACCCTATAATGTGGCCCAAAAGAGACCGCACGTAATTTTACTTTTTTATTTAAAAAGCAAAACGCATTTTTTTTTTTTTTTTTTTTTTTTTTATTTTTTTTTTTATTTTTTTTTTTATTTATTAAATTTAATATAATTACATTTAATACAATATAAGATATGGGTAGTCCCACAAAGCTGTGACAATCAGCTTGTCTGTAGGTTCTACCATTTAATGTTATAACATAATATACATTAGCTTAAGTTTAAATATTAATACCAAATATAATGTTTAGGATAGGTAAACGTTTTGTTCATTTATTAACCACTTTTTTGTCAGTTTAGGGCAAGGTTCCTCATTATTTTTCAAGTTAAAGTTTTCGTTAAATTTGTTATAAATCACAGGTATCAAATAGTCAAGTGTTCTGCTACCATACTTATTTGATATTAGTGGAATTTTTAGGCCTTTTTTTTCAGTAAATCTTGTTTTGTGACTATGCACCAATGGCTTTTTGTACGCATTTTCTCCCGCATTATCCATAATTATAATAAACCAGAGAAGCCCTTTAATTGGGAGTAGGCCCTCAGAACCATACAGTAATTTTAAGTTGTTTCTTTGTTTGTAAATGCTAGGTTTAACATTTTTTTTAATTATAGCAGTTTGTAGATTTTGAATGTATTTAATATTAATATTACTCGAGTGTCCCCAAGTTCGAATTCCATATCTAAGTATTGATTCGACCATAGAATGATATATAAGTTTGAGAGTACATCGAGGCAATACAAATATTAATTTATAAAAATTACTCGCCAAACATCGGAGCTGGTTACAAATTTTGATCACACTTTTGTCCCATTTAAAGTTATTGTCTACGATTATGCCAAGGTAAGTATATTCGTTTGCAAAATCAATTTTTTCACAGCAGCAAATATTATCCATTTTTTTATGTATACAATCAAAATTATGTGCAGTTATTTTAGGTAAGTTCCATATTTTCAAGCTCGGTGATCTTATATACATGCATTTAGTTTTTTTGACATTAATAATTAATCCTACATCATGAGACCATTTAAGTAGCTCGTTAAAGTCAATTTGTAATTCTTGAATAGCTATTTCAGGGTTTTCATTAGAGACAACTAGTGCAGTATCATCAGCAAAAATAAATCTACGGGCTATTTTAAAAAGTTTAGACATGGCAATTACATATATAATGTATAATTTTGGTCCTAAAATTGACCCTTGTGGCACCCCTGATTTAATAAATCTAAAATTACTCATTACATTCAAAATGTTTACATACATTTTTCTATTTGTTAAATAGTTTTTGAAAAATGATAGGAGTTTACCACGGATTCCTATGATTTCGAGTACCTTGATTAATTGTGTATGGCTGAGTGTATCGAAAGCTTTTGAGAAATCAATAAATAATACTAGTACATGTTTTTTTGAGTTAAGCTCTGAATTTATATAATTGGAAAATTTTTCGAGCAGTTTATCACAGCTTTTTTGTTTTTGGAAGCCATACTGACATTCATCAATAATGCCCAAATTATTTAAATATTTATCCAAATTTATATTGTTTATATTATATTGTATTGTTTGCAAAATTTTATTGCTACGCACAAAACACAATATTTTAATAAATTCTTAGTCTGCGTACGTCAATCGAATTAAATGGCATTTGGCCAAACCACAATTACGAACTAACCACTAACACGAATCACATTGTTTTTTAAATCTGGCGGTAAATTATTCATCTATTATATTTTTCATCTGTGACACGAACAACCAATCACAATCGATTACGTACATCAGGAAATGTTGATATTCCTGAAGTAACTCGAATGCCGGGGAAGGTTGTGTATACTTCTTTCATGTATTTTTGGCTACATTAAAACGGTTTATAATTACTTTCAAATTGATTTAATGCATTAAAATTATTGACTTAAGTCACTTTTATTCGTGGATTTACATGCATACAGCAAAATATATTCAAATATTTAATTATTGTTTGAGAAAATATTCAGATTGAACAACCTAACAATATTATTTTTGGTATGGCAATACTTCTATGACAACTGTTTGTTGATGATTGGGTGAAATTTTTGATCGCTTCAGAAAAAATCGTAGGCCGGATACAGGAGTGAAGGTATGACAATTTGCATGAATATTCGTTTTATTGGTTATTTTGTTCGTAAAACCTTAATTTACTATCAAAGTAATCTTACAATTATACATAGTGATGTGGCTTTCATAAGATTTCCGTACATTTGTCAATTTGGGAAGTTTCACTTTTTCGTTATTATAAACTAGAAAATACCAATAAAATATTTACTTTTGGACCTTACATTTCGATTTGTCTACGAACATCCTAATTTTTGTACAAATCTGAACTATATTGTTCATTCAACTTAATGTTCTTCATCGTCAACTCCACACGTTTTGCCGGCAAGGTTGGGTTTCACGGTACTCTAATTCAATTAAGGTATTAGACGAACGAAAGCAGGATGTGCATTACATTTTAAATTATTAGTTTCATCACTCAAATAAGTCTACACCTTAACACGATCGACCGAGATTTCATTTACCCTCCAACTCGAAAGTAAAACACCCAACTTCTATAGTATTCTAGAAAAAAAAATTGTAGTTAAAGTTTAAAATGTGAATTTATTTTGTTAGAAATAAAACTTAAGTTATTTATAATAATGAACCACACATAAAATCATTTTTATTTTAACATTTTTTTCCCATTCTATTTGATATTTGTGCCAATGTGCTATATAGTTATGTTTTCATATTTCTTTAGACACGATTTGCTGTTGATTTCGAATTAGAATGTTAAAGCCTTCTTAGTCCAATGTTCAGTCTAATCTATGTATTGAACTTTAGACTTTGGCTTTCAAATGATAATTAAAACCTACCAATACAACAAACTTATCTACATTTTTCCAGATGAACCCTAACTACCTATTGTTAGGTGTAATAAGCCTTTTCCTGGTGTCTATCCTTGCCGTACACAATGTGAATGCACAGGACGATGATGACTTTGATGATGGTGTAGTCTCCGAAGTAAGTTTCACTAATTTTTTTTCCAATAATTCTCTCTGATTTTGTCAAAAAAGGCAGGAAACTGATACCAGCCCGATAACATAGAAAGTGTAGTCTTATTTAAATTTCTGAACTGCAGTATCATGAAGTTTTGTATAACCAAGACACCTTCAACCATTGTTTTAATGATGATATTTATTTTACTTACTCTGCAAGTAACCAATTCTAAAGCAACCACAGATTTAGCAATTTTTTTATTTTAAACATTGAGCCTGTTACAGACCACGCTATAAGCGCGCTATATTTGCGTGCAAGCCATGGTGCGTATAGCGTAATGTGTCGCCTACCTAAAGGAATACGGGTACACAAGATCAAAAACATGCTGGTATTAGTTGTAGCCGTGTATGCATTCCAAACTCTCTTCAATTTACTTTAGTTTGTGCAAACTTTAGTCGACCATTCTAGATAAAATATATATGACTAGGATAATATTTTGTTTTCTGACATAATGATCTTTTTTTTCTCAGGAAGTGGAAGCGGTGGAAGCCGAACCACTAGACTACACGAGTCCAGTGGTGACTCCGTCCAAATACTATTTCGCTGAACACTTTGACGATGCCGACAAGGTGAAAGCCAGGTGGATTGTGTCCACGGCCAAAAAAGATGGTGCTGATGAACAGATCGCCAAGTACGACGGAGAGTGGCAGGTAAATAAACCATCAATTTATCTTATTTGTAAATTTATAATAACCATTAAGATAGAAAAACTCTGTTCTTCTTTATGGCATGGAAACGTGGACACTAAACCAACCATGGAAGATGGAAGCAATTTAAACGTTGATACCTAGGCGCATCCTTAAATGACTAAAATGTGTACTATGTAGATGTAAAAAAGAAGTAAACTACGATGTCATGAAGAGTGACAAATACAAGGTTACCCGACTGATAATCCATGGAATGATTGGTGGAAGATGTGCCATGCCGCACCTCATTACTTGAAACCTACATAATTGATATGATCAATATTGACCAAGTATTATCTAGATAGGGCTTGTGAAGCTTAAAATTAACACTGAAACCAAATATATTGGATTAAGAAAACATGTGTCAAAAAGAAAGTGCATTATCTCACAGTCGAACGATCGTAAGAATCATTGCTTTCTACTTTTTTTTGTTGGTTCGAATGGAGCAAATTTGTCTCCCACCAAGCTCGTTCCAACGCTCATTGGATTAGTGTGAAGATCATTTTTCAAACACGAAATAGAGTTATAAATATTTTAGGTTGGGGCTCTCGCGGACTTTATTAACAATTTAATCAGCCATATGAATATTAAAAAATATATGCATGTACCTCATGGATGGCTCCAAGGTGGCGCAATGATAAAAAAAATCTTACATTTCTTTCTAGCAAATTAACTGAGACATGCAACAAATTACAATAACACTTTTCTTCCCTGTTTTTACGTACATTTTTAGAAGATTGTACAAAAGTTTACATCGAGATGGGGAGTTAGTTGTATTTTGAAATTACTCTTATATGATGTTATTTTTAGATTGAAATTTCGTGTGAGAGGGCCAATCTATTATTATATATCTATGGTTCTATCGCATTGTCAGTTGCGGCCCACAGGGTAAAGCCGGCCTCTTATTGGACAGGGAGGCAATAGAAGTAGAATAAGTTGAAACACCAGTTAGCGCGATTTGGCTTTCAACCATGATCACTAGTTTTCATACAATCAATTGACCATTCTTGCATTTTCAAATAATTGGTAAAAAATTGGCCAGTTTCTTTCCATGTAAAATTTGCTGCCGTCCAGTAATTATTATTGTGTACTTGTGTAATCTTAAACCAAGATTACAGAATTTATTGCACGCTTATAAAATGAATTATCGGTAACGCTTTCTTGTTCTTTTCCAGGTGGAGCAACCCTCGAGACCAATTTTAAAAGGTGATTTAGGATTAGTATTGAAAAGCAAAGTGAAGCACGCAGCCATATCAGCTCGTCTCAACAGGCCTTTCGTATTTAGTGATAAGCCATTCGTAGTTCAATATGAAGTTACCTTACAGGTTTGTTCAATACATTCATATGCTAATTACGCATTACTTGATATATTTTGTTAATGCTTTATGTTTTAGAGAAACCTTATGATTTTACTCCCACTTCTGACTGAATTATATAATATTGTCCTCATTTTGTAAAATATAAACATTGTGAATGCTGGTTAGTCATATTGAAGTTAATTATTGCATCATTAACGGAGTTAGTGTTAGTTTGTTCACTTAAGGAAGATTTAATATATAAAATATGCATAATTTATTACGTCTACGTTTATGTTTTTAGGAAGGTCAAGAATGTGGTGGATCATACATTAAGCTTATTTCATCTGGAAAAGAATCAACAGATCTGAAACAGTTCAACGACAAGACTCCGTACACAATCATGTTCGGCCCGGACAAGTGCGGAAATGATCACAAACTCCACTTTATCTTCAGACATAGGAATCCTAAGAATGGAACCCTCGAAGAGAAACACTGCAAGAAGCCAAAGTAAGCATAAACAAAATGATTAATCATTAGTCACTGTTCTGTCCATCCATAAAAAAGTCATTACTGGCTTCTTTTGTTATTGCATTACGTAATATGTATGTAATAGCTCCTTTTAGTCCACATTTCTACATGTCATTAAATCGGTTGCAATTTCCTCCGTAGTTTATGATCAATTAACGATGCAACTGTATTTGACTTGGTGATCGTAAAGTTGTGTAACAGTCGAATAAGATAATATTTGTTTATAAAACCTTTCTGTGAGGTTATGTTATTAACTTGTTAACAACACAGGTGAACTCCTAGCGTGGAGGACAATATACTATACCATTGTTTAACAAATATATTAAAGAATAAATAAAAAAAAAAAAAAAAATAAAAAAAATATTTTAATATAATATTTATTTAACACTAGATGACTTTCTTTTTTGCTTACAATTGATAAATCTTATGATAATAACAGATAACTTGGCCTACGCATATTTACTTGATGTGACGGATTGTGTATTACATGCCTCACAATATAGTTTGTTGGTAGATTATTATTATATGTATTAATGTTGTGCTGTTTTCAGTGATCGAATGGAAGAGCCGTTCAAGGACAAGCGCCCCCATCTGTACACTCTGATCCTGAAGCCCGATAACTCCTTCTCAGTGCTGCTGGACAGTAAGGAAGTCAATTCAGGATCTCTGCTGGAGGATTTCACCCCTGCAGTCAACCCCCCAGAAGAAATTGATGATCCCAGTGACAAGAAACCATCCGACTGGGATGACAGGGAAAGGGTAAGTTTCCACTAATATTGAATTGAATCAAGTTCTTTACTCCTTTCAGAAAATCATATTCCCTCTGCAAATCCTTCACCGCATGAATATGTTGCATACTGTGAAATTAAAATCTTTTTTTAAATACGTGGTCAGATAAAAATGCAAAGATATTATTTCTGTAACTTTTCTGTGCATATATTTTTATCAGATTTTTTTGTCACTCTTGGAAAGTGGCCAAATATAACTTTCTCGTCGAATGATTTGCATATATTATATTTAGTTACTTAAAACCATATGCTTCTCTAATTCCCCCTCCCGTCCTTGTGTATTGAACTCCTGGCTCTGGACTGTAAAACTCTTGCATGGTATTAAATGGAGCCGTTCTTTCAAATAATTTTATTCTTTTGGATATTCTATTAGGTGTTCTTTTTTTCTTTATGAAATCTTCAAATATTTGTTCCTTGAATATTTTTGTATTTATTTAAATATTGCATTGTATTCCGTAGATTCCGGACCCAACAGCGAGCAAGCCCGAGGAGTGGGACGAATCAGCTCCCCCTCAGGTGCCAGACCCGCAGGCCAACAAACCCGATGGCTGGCTGGATGATGAACCAGAGATGATCCCAGGTAAATATCATTCAAACATCCCAGTAATACTGCCCAAACCTTCACTTTTGCCTACTCGCATTGTTTCTAGTACCCTATGAGGTAGAATTTTTCAATGTCTCTTATGAAAGTTCCCTGCCAATTTCAATTCAAGTGTATATGCCACGAAAACCATTCTACTTGTTTACAAATATGTAGTTCTCTTGTCAATTTTGTACTATTGTATAATATTCACCTCCCTCATCAGTTTTACCATAGCGAAAAATGTTTCTACGTTTGTGTTAATTTTTATTTGGACTGTGATATAAAATATCCTAGTATGTCAACAGATTCTGTACTGTATTTAATTTGGTGTAAATAGTAACATTGTTTATATTTTATTTGATCAGATTCAACCGGAGAGAAACCAGAAGACTGGGACGTGGATATGGACGGAGAGTGGGAGGCCCCCCTGATTGAGAACCCTCTGTGCGCCAATGCCCCCGGTTGTGGCAAGTGGAGTGCACCACTCATTTCCAACCCCGATTACAAGGTAAGACTTGCAACCATTCCTCGGCCCCTGAACTCAGGATTTCAACATACATAACCTCAAACTTACTTCATGTCTACAGATTTTCTGCTTTGTAGATAGTAGCGAGATATAACCTTTAACAATGGGCCCTTGTTTCATACTGACAGTTAATGTTGAATATGTTTAAACCAAGACCAATTTTTTTTTTCATATAATTGTTAGAAAGTCATATTCTTTCTTGGACAGTAATAATTATATTTTCCTTACATAATCAAAATTACATAATTTTTTATTACTATGTTTTTTTTAGACGGTTATAACATTATGAAATTAGTAAAAGCATTTTTTCTGGTCCATCAAACTTGAAAAGTCATCACAACCGTTATTATTCATTGTCTATTTGCTTTCAGGGAGTGTGGAGGGCGCCCCTGATACCGAACCCACAGTACCAAGGCAAATGGGCACCCAAGAAGATCCCCAACCCACATTTCTTCCACGATGAACACCCATTCAAGATGACCCCCATTGTAAGTCAGCCATCATTGTATTAGGTAGTGTTGCCATATGGAAATTTAAAGTTACTCATCTTAAACTTTGTAATTATTAGGAATTTACAGATCATTGAGGTTCACATTTCTGAGTTTCAGGGAATTGATCCTTTTTACAACTCAGCGAATAACTTACCAGCTTTTGTGTTTCCTCCCTTTTACAAAATGGTCTCTTCTGGCTTTACGCAGATATATGAACTACATTGTCGATATTTAATATCATTTGCCAATTTTAATCTGTTTCTTTCTCTTTGCAGGCTGCTGTTGGTTTCGAGCTCTGGTCAATGTCTTCATCAATTCTGTTTGACAACATTGTAATCACAGACAGTGTGGAACAGGCCCGCATCTGGGCTTCCCAAACCTTTGACTTGAAAGTTAGCAAGCTCGACAAGGAATCCGTATGTATTATTTTTAATTTGATATCACATTCCCCTCAGCTTTTGAGAACTAATGATTCAACTTATATTTTTTCACTTGTAACCCTAATATCTACAGTAACAACACCTGACTGCAAGGATAAGTTTGTACATCTGTAAAGATTTTTTTGAAGAAACATGCATTCATCGCCAAAAAAAGGATCTACAAAAATATACTTCTATGTAACTGAAATTAAAAGTTGGTTTTGATATCAATTGCCATATTTATATTTCTTTCTAGAGATAATTATATTCCATAGACGCAGTATGTTGCATCATATTTACCATCATAATGAATCAATTATCATCATCAGATATCTCTGTGGGGACGCCTAATGAAACAGCTAAACTATAAGCCGGGCTGGTGGGCTATTTACCTGGTGTACTGCTCCGTGCCACTGTCCTTCTATGTGTGGTACCTGCGCAAACGCGTCAAGGAGGTTCAATAACATACACGCTATTCGTGTGACCCATTCACCCCGTAATACCTTTGTAGCCAGAGTTGAGAGGATTAGAAATTTGATCTAGTAATATTTTGAACAGCCTGTATTTTTGATATTGTGATATGTAGATCAATATTTGTAATTTTTTCCTTTTGTAAGTTTGCATCTCTTGCTTCGAAAATTCACCAACAAAACCAACTAACCATCCAACACTTAACTATTCTACAACCACAAGGGGTAACTGAGTAATCCCCACAATTACATGTTACAATTGTCCTATTAAATTATAAATTGTTTAAATTTGTTGTGGAAAAAAATGCAGCCTTCAAAATGATAATTGATGATTTCTTACAGTGAGATAAATTACGAAAATTACTTACGACGAGTTGGTGCAAGAAATTCGAAGAATTCATCAAATTTCAAAGTTAATTTTCGAGTTCAGTGAAAGTTTTATTCCAATTATTTTGTTATTTTAGTTCTGTGAAGCATCTCACTCATCATGATATAATAACAAAACTTGAATAGGACATTCACAGAACTGGAAAATTAACATTGAAATTTGATGAATTGTTCAAATTCTGCAAAACAACTCGTCTTTAGTTATTTAGGATCCTCATCACATTTCATATTGTTCCACATTTTGCAACAGCAGTCAAGCATAACGGTCATGCTGTAATGCTGATCAAACACTGACACGGTTTGAGAATCGGCTAATAAATCATGAGTTCAAACACCTGGACCAAAAGATTACATAAATACTGTGACAGACTTGAGTGATCTAGATGTAGCCTAAAAGGTTTTTTTTTTAAATTCAATTTTTCAGTTACGTGGGCAGTGCCCAAAGAAAAACATTTTCAGCTCCAACAACTTGTATTTTTCAATTTTGCCAATCTAGCTCAATCAAATTCAAGAGCCGCCACAGCATACATACATAAAAAAAACATATAGAAGATACTCTCAGTATCACCCTAGTATAAGACCACCATTCAGAATTGAAATGTTGCTTGAAATAGCTTTGGCTGTGTTTAGTGACCAGATCTGAATAGCCAGATACTTCCCCACCTTCCTCTTCCCACTACCTTCAGCCTCACAACATACCCCAATTGGGGATGCCATAATCTCACCATGGCTCCAGACGGTTGGGAGCAGTTGGTAATAAATTAACGACTCTTATGCAGTTTCACATTAAAAAAAAGTTTGACTTTTTGCCGCAATCCTACCGTTATTTGTTAAATTACATATCAGAGAAAGAAATAACAATGTAATCACTGCAGCTATCGACGTCCCTAGATGTTTTCCAATATATATATATAAATATTTAAGATTTATTATGTATTGTTTCTCATATGGTTACGCTACAAAGATCCTTGTAATCATTGTGTATTTAGATGTGTGAATATGGCTAGTCCCCTTAACTATTATTTGTGGTGTGTTCTGCCTACGTAGGATAGTGCTTGGACTTGGCTAGTGAAGACCACCGACCAGAACCCGTGGCTGTGGGCCGTGTACGTGCTTGTTATCGCCCTGCTCACCGGCTTGTTCATCTTTATGTGCTGTTTCCCATCACAGGTAACATAATAATACTCTAGCTAGATACTGCCACTGAGAACTCCGTTATAACCTCTCTGTTACATTTGTCGTTTACGGGAAAGGGAGAGGTCACAATGGAGTTATCAATGATACTCTGTGATTTGGCAATAATAAATATGGTATTAAATTAGGCTTGTTCATTGACTATATTTACATCAATATTACCTGGTTCTCGCCAGTGGTGGCTCGTCTACGTAGGTCTTTTTGTCAATGACCTCCCAAAATATGCTGCAATAGTATTAATATTAAAAAGTATTTAACAAATTAACCGATTATTAATTTATTTTTAATAGCGACTTCTAGTGCCATCTAGCGTCCAAATGAGAAGCTACCTAGCGTGGGTCACATCAAGTTTTGTCCCCAAGCTATCTCCTTTCTTTCTCTTTGCTACACAGACAAAGGAGGTAAACACTATTATGTCTGACGTATGCTTAGTATCATACAAAATTTATTTTAACGGGATTTTCGGACATGACCGCGGTGAGATACAGATATGTATCTACGACCTAAGATTATTAAGGTATTAGAGGGGGATCTGAAAAAATGTCAGTAGTTTTTTGTATTATAATTGATAGCCATCTTGTACTTTGAATATTAGGTTGTGAAATTGTTTATCGATTGTTGACGTAATTTGCATGGAATAATTTAAAATGTCAAATTCTGTGGATATCATATCGAAAGAAATTGCAAAGCATTGAATTATGACAAACGTATTCAAATAAAGTTATAATTAGTTAATGTTGCAAGAGAGAAAAAATAAAGAGGTTAAAACCAAAAGTTATCAGTGCATTAGCGGATGCAAATGTATAGGTAATTTTGTTTTCATTGTTTACTTTTTAAGTCTACTGATAAACAATGGAGAGTTAGGAATTAATACAAATGAAAATTAAAACTTTTAATATGAAAAGACCTTTAAAAGAAAAAAAGAAACGTTAATTAGTTGTATGTGTAAATAAATAATCTTATATTAAACAATTTTGTACTACCGGCTTGAGAATAGGTGGGTACCGGCAAATGAATTACGTACATCGGCATTTTTATAAAATTAATTACGCATTAGCAATATGTATTAACATTTCATATTCATTTTTTTTTCGATTGACCTTCCACATGCCGCCTGTGGTTCTCGCTATATTTCTATATTAGGAGTACCATAGTACTACAGGCTCTGGGCAGTTGGAATTCTTGGGTGATAAATGGCGGAGCGCCAACTATCACATCAAATAAATGACTGCATCAAATCTTTTTACTCTTGCCTAATTTTGAGTTATCAAGAAAATTGGCAGTGAAAATTTAAAATCGTATTCATTAATTTAGGTGTATTTACCAAAAAAATAGTTTCAATTTTTAACTGTATCAATATGTGTAATAGGAAAAAGAAGAACTAGAGAAGGCAGCCGAGAAGAAGAAGACTGATGAAGTAACAGAGGAGGCCCGCGAGGGAGTGGAAGGAGAGGGAGAAGTTGAGGGAGAGGTTGAAGAAGACTCCAATGTGGAGAACGAGGAAGCGTCTCAGGATGAAGAGGAAGACTCCCAGCCAAGTACAAAGCAGGATCTCGAGGAGCCACTACCAGAAACCAAGGTAAGAAAACACTTGGGATCAATATTGTCGTGTGATGTAGGGCTGTTTGTTAATCTCCTAATATTTTTTATGATATTGATGCTGTGCGTAGTGTAGACAGTCAAACATACATAAATCTTCAATATTTTTAACCGGTTAATAGCGGAGTGGGCAAATGCGGCGGGTTCCCGCCCAAGTGATGTGGGTTCAGTTCCTCTACTACCTACATCACTGCACAAGTAACATTTTCTGCATTACAATCACGTTTTTTTCTTCCGCCCTGAACTTTTCTATTGGAACATACTGCACAGTCCTTCTTAGTTCCAGAATGTAGAATGTGCAATTTATTTATAAGTCGGTCTTCTGTAGAGTAGCAGGGTGTCGTCCAAATCGAGTACCTCTTCGATAATCTCCCACTAATTGATTGACCAATAATTTGCTTGCGCTAACAAGAGGACAACCAACTACTAACACCGGAATCAATACGGCAAACAGTCACACGTTGAGGATAGAGAGGCTTTTCAACAATAACTCTTGGGTTTTCCGAGCCCCAGATGCGACAATTTTGCTTGTTGACGAAGCCACCGAGGTGAAAATGGGCCTCATCACTCAAGATGATTTGCATTTGATTCACTCAAATGAATTTTAATAATTTCAATGCGTTGTTGAAACGTGTATCGTTCCATTTTTATTAATGGCTTAGTTTCTACTTGTCAAATGTCAAAAAATGACAGCTTCAAAAGTAACATCTACCGAAATAGCGGGCTATCCAAAATAACACCTCTTATTGGAAAACCCTGTATAAATATATTTACTGGCAAAATCACTCTGATACTAAAACGATATATTGGATTTTAATGACTTATCACTTGTTTCTCAATCAAATTCCGTAACTTATTACTATTTAATTGTATTAATGTTTTTGGTTAAATTAAATTTAAAAGTAAAAATATATATATATATGTAAATATTGAGGAATAAGACATTATTTTCTTGCCGCCATAGCGGCGGCACTCGGGCAATACGGCAAACCACCCATGCCGCCTCTATGGCGGCACTCGAGTGCTAAAGAATTACTGAAAACTAAAAGTGTGCATTGCTGATCTAATATATAAAATTTCTTTCCTTATGTTTTATGTAAACATTTCAAGTTCTTTATTAACCTGTACGCTGCTAGGTGCATACATGTATGCCTGAATTAATAGCGCTGTGCACATACATACATGCATGTTTCAGAGAAAATGTATGAATGTCACAAAAATGCTACATATTACCGTCTATATGTACATCAGGAACGCAGTGAAAAGGTGAATGCCTAATGGAAAATGCATGTTTGTCATGGTGTAATGTAAATAACTGACTGGTGTATGTAATTCCTCCTCAGGCTGAATCAGAGCCCGCCGAGGGAGCCGGTGACAACCTACGCAAGAGGAAGCCGCGCAAGGAGTGATTCGCCGCCCGCCAACACCCACTACTAGTCTTTTCGCATTCATCATCATACCATTTTTCACCAAAAAGAAATGCGAGAAATGTATTATTTTTGTTTTCATCGTACTTTAAAAACTTATCTTGCTGTCTATGGATTTAACATTTTTGATTGTTTGCTTTAATTTCTGTTTGGATTTTCTACACCTACTAATTAGTTAGTATAATTATTTAGAAATTTTAGGTTACGGACAGCAATGTAAGTAAGATTATATCGTATCACTCTCTTCAACACAACTATTGATATTATTTCACCACTGTAAATAGTTTGTGAAATAAAACTTGTACTATTAGTTGTAGATAGATAGAAGTTAATATAGAATATTTACTAATAATAATGTTGTATGTTAACACCCTATCTACAGCTTGACAAGTTCATCTGTGCTTGGGAGATCGTTTAGTATTTAGTAACTCTACCAAAACCTGATTGCAAAATATACTTTATTTTCTAAATTGTTTTTCTTGCGAATACATATTATTTATTTGAGGTTTGGCAGCTGCATTTTTCCATATTTAATTCTAATAATATGAAATATTTTCATCATATTATAACTTCCTTACCTAATGCTTTCTTTTATGGTAGTGTTACTTCATTGAGTGCATTTTATTTGGCTTATTATTTTCACAGAAAAAATGTTTGTAATGATAATGATTTGTATTGTTGATTTTTGGCCAATGCTTGTTGTTTGTGTGTACACATACTAAAAAAAGATTACAAATCATTGAACACAAGATTGGTAATGAAAGTAAAGCCATCAATATTTAGTTCTATTTGTCCGAGTGGTATGAATTGTTCTCTTAATTTATATATGTATATATTTGTAACCAGCATACATAATATTGTCAGAACAGCAGTAAAACCCATTAATAAGGAACTCCACAAAAAATTTTATAGCTTAAAAAATATATATTAATATAGATCAATAAACACTGATTCTGAATATATAAATTTTATTATATGTAGAATGTATAAAACGTCATTTAAAAACAAAACACCTTCACATTAAATCACACCATTTGGTTGGTAATGCCAACCGGTCTACGTGAGTAATACATCTATGGTCTACAATGCCTTTTTCTTTCGTAGTAATGCAGGTTTTTAAACACCGGTAAATTGTTTATCATGTGCGATCATGGATGTATTTATGCACTTTGGTTCAAAACAATAACATTAGTGACGAGATACTAAATTTCTCCTAGTGTTCTTCAATGTTATAAGCGGGTAATCTTAAGAATAAAAACGCTTACCCCCCCCCCCCATACACAAAGAAAGTAGGCTTTTTGAGACTCGTGACATAACATCCCATATCCATAGTTGGTGATCCATGATTTTGGGATACCTGAAAAAATAATTCGATTAAAACTATCTAGAATAATAAAAAAATACTTGTTCGTATTTGAGTTAGAAAGTCCATTGTTGATAAAAGAAAATCAGAATGGACTGGAGTTCCTTATTCTCATAATATGTACTTATATTTCACATAATGAGTTTTACCTTTGAACTAACAATATTATTTATTACATACTATAATATTTAATTCGAGTGTATTTCAATTCTGGCTTTGTCTAAATTATTTGAAACATACTTGGGTTGAATTTAAATTCAAATATCATAGGTTAAGTTTTCCTATTCTCTCATACTGAATGAAAAAAGCATTTTAAACGTACTATTTTGAAATGTGAATTTTTTATTTGTTTTTAATACTATTGAACCCAGATCATTTATGTTTCTGTAATCTCATTTATAAAGCTAAACTTTCTATGCATTCCAGAATGCAGACTACTTGTCCTAAATCCATGAACCCAATAAATGAACATTAATATTTTAAAATTATCATTATCGAAATGTTATTTTTTTTGTCACATAGGTACATTTTATTTTTTCTGCATATATTATATTGAAATGTGTTTGAAATATATATTTTGATCACAAACGAGTTAGGTTAACAAAAATGATGTAATAATGATAATAATATATTCAATTTATTTATAAGTTATTGTTGACTGATTACATGGTACATGTCACTTTTTTGTACTTCAAATAAACTGTGTTCATTAAAGAAAGATATGTTTTATTCGATTAACACAAAATTCATGCTGATTTGTACATATTGTTACACGAAATAATAAAAAATTGAATTTTTTTTTTACAAAAGTTTCAGTTTTAGTATACAATGCGTGAAATAAAGGTAACATTTTAAAGCATTTTTGTTTTTTATTGTATCCCTTTCCTTCAAAGTATATCTTGTTTAATTATTAATTATTGTGGGTTGCCAGATATACTATTGTGTTGATATTTATCATACAAATAGTATCCATTTCCATCGATATATGATAGCAATAGATTAGCCCTCTGGTAACCTAATTTCTTTAATCCTAATTTAAAATATTAGGAAGTGGATTACGTTTGTGATTGAAAAAAATAAACTCCCTCAGCATGGCTGAGGCTAATTAGCTCCATCGTAGACCAACAAAAGGTAAAACGCAATGCACAATGCGATCTAAATTCTGCGATACAATGCGCACGCTCTTTCATAAATATGCATTACAACCAAATTGAAATTGGTTTAGCAGTCAATTTTCAGGCCGATACGCCCATTCTATTCTTTATTTGGTCGATGACCATATTGCAAGAGGGTGTACAACAAAAAAGAATGTTGCAGTTAATTCAAAACAAAACCTCTGGAAAAAGTTTTATATGTATACAGGGTGTATCGGCACGTACCCAACAAACTTTAACCAGCTATTCCTTAGCACATGTGGAGTAAAAAATGTTATGGGCACTTTGCTGTCCGGTAACATTTTTTTTTGATAAAAAAATTACTATTCAAATTTTCACCACATGTCACCACTGTTTTATCCTTTGTCAAAGTTTGAAAACCCGTCTGGCAATATTTTGTTCGAGTTACGTTGAATAATGTACGTACGTATCTACGTTGGCGCGCTTTTACAATCACAACGAAATGGCACTGCACCATTAGTCTCATTTTTGAATATTATTATTTAGTGTGTACGAAAGAGTGAGGACACTTTTTGACACACTTGCTAATAACAGCTGTTGAACACGAGAAACAATGCAAATGACAGTGACGGAGTGTGGATTTTTTTATTTATTTTTTGTTTTTAATGGAAAAAAAATGTTACCGGACAGCAAAGCGCCCATAACATTTTTTACTCCAAATGTGCTGAGGAATAGCTGGTTAAAGTTTGTCGGGTACTTGCCGATACACCCTGTATATATATTTTTTTTACATTAACCCCACACCGGAGGAAAATAATTTGGGATGCTGTGTGAGGGGTCTTTTTTAAGGAAAGGAAGTTCTGGGAAGGTAAAAGTTATAATTGGATAGGAATCTGGGGATTAGTGTGTACAGGAGTGACGGACATTTGAATATATCCCTACCACTGCGGCGCAAGGCAATGGGTCGAGAGACCTGTTGGAGAAGGCAAAGGGTCTCCCCAAACCAGTCTCTCTCGATCTGGCGCTGCACGCAGCTAGTGGGCAGGTGCATCCTGAACACACCTCACCCGATGAACCCGGGCACCCCTGCTAAGTCACCAAATGTAGTGAACCACTTCTGGTGACCTATGGCAGAGGTGTTGGTTATGCAATAAATGGTTCCCGGGGCGGAGGTACCCATACCCACCTCCCAAATAAAAGATATTTTTTGTATGATTACAATAATATTATGTATACACAAAAAACTAGAGGAAGACAGTAATCTTACCTGATTTCTGAAGTTACTGTTGTAACATGTAATAAATCGAGATAATATTTTTTGTTAATTTCTTTTTCGGTAGCCTACAGAGATAAGAGTGTCAATACGTGCTTTAAAAAGCGTAGAAAGTTACTGGGTTTCTATTAGAAACATATTATGCAACTTATTCAAGTCCCCGGCATTACCTGGGCTTTACGCAGACTTTTCTGTTATTTTGAATTTCAAGCGTGCAAAATTCTATTAAGAAGTATCTAAATTCTGCTTAGGAGTTTGAAGAGGGGACAGGGGAGGTGAGGGGAGGTTTGTCGGAATCTCACATAGACATTGACCATCCTTTTGTTTTGAATGTCAAATATACGAAATTTCATCAATCTGTGAATAAAACTAGATTTGTGTAGAAATTAAGACCACTCCACCCATAAGTAAACCACTCTCCACCCGCCTTTCGTCACAGACACTCTTCTTTACATAAATAGATTTATTATAGATAGATATTGATTATTGGAAGAAATATGGCATTATACAGTGTCTGGAAACTCATAGCAGTACAAGCAGGAAACTGAAGAATCTGCATCATATTTAGAGTTGATTTTGACTTATAACTTTTTTCGCGAATTTTTTTTTGTGGTATTTAAAATGGTTCACAATGTATACACTCTTCTTTACATAAATAGATTTATTATAGATAGATATTGATTATTGGAAGAAATATGGCATTATACAGTGTCTGGAAACTCATAGCAGTACAAGCAGGAAACTGGAGAATCAGCATCATATTTAGAGTTGATTTTGACTTATAACTTTTTTCGCGATTTTTTTTTGTGGTATTTAAAATGGTTCACAATGTATACAACGAGGTGGCGGTTGAATTGTCATTTCAACACACCTATAAAAAGTGATATAAAGCCATTACATCACTTTTTAAAGGCGTGTTAAATTGTCATTTTGGTGAATTATCAAGGTTACCAATCACATCAAGTACGAATCACAACCTGCCCCGATTTTTCATGAGAGAATGTTCCAGAATAACGATTGATAGTTCATGGATAGTTCCATCTCTAGATACATGTGCTCCGAAACAAAAAATATCTACGGCAGGGGCATTTAACTAAGCTTTGGCCTCGAAACTCATTTGAAACCGCCACGCCCACCTCAAAATTCTTATAGAAAACGAATAATATGGCTAAAAGCTCAGATCTCATTGGTGAGAACAGAAGGATTGGTTTGATCTCTCGCTCTCTACCATAATGACTCGTGTAACAGAAAGAGATGACGGAATTTTGACGTTTCACGGTTTCAAATCATTCAAACAAAATGACAGTGGTTTATTTATACACGCGGGTTGTCATTTTCTGCCGAAATACTATCATTTCCGTCGAAAATATTGCGTGTTAAAGTTGTTCGTGATAAAAATACAATATAAGCCAGTATAGTGTTAGCGAGTTACAAACATATTATATTCAACCTACCTACGTAAGTTCAAGTTTAAAGTGAATTAACAGTTTTAGGTTATTCGTTCGGTTTTTTGAACAATGCTTCATACTTGACATTATGTCTTCCTCCACAACGTATAAATGTTATTTATTACATCGATAAACTTATTCATGTTATTGATTAGTGTTATCCTGTATTATCTTATTGTTTTGGTGAAATTAAAGATTTTTAAACATATGTAAATGTAACCATGAGTTCATGAGGCTGAAAAATGTCGGAATTTTTCGTCGTACTGTCGATGTTTTGGAAATTTTCTTCAGTGTTTTTGCAAATTTCTTGTCATTTTGGGTTTCTACTTCTCAGATTAACAAGTTTCATCTTAAGGAAATGCACTGTAAAAGTTTATTTTCTTAGTCAGATGAACCTTGCCCTTGGAAAACATTTCGACATTTTTCTGCTTCAAGGACATTTTTATTTTTATAATAGTTTTTTTGGGCTAGTGAATGAATAGAGTAGGCTGAGAGCAATTATGTTGTCTATGGTCGCATCTTTTTTTAAATGGCCTTGAGTTTCCTCTACCTTGTCTACTGCTCTGCTCCGCACGGTAGGTACTGCTTGTATATCTGTGGTTAAGTACTGTATAATTCTGTTGGATACAAAAAGCCGGAAGATATCGATCTAGAGAGTGGTATATTTATGATCTACGGCGTCCGCTGACAGGCAAATTTTCCTTACATTTCGAAGGCATTTCGGTGTATTGAAGTTTCTTCCTGTTTACATGTTTTTTTGCTGTTTATGGACGATTATTTTGCGGTTAAATATCTGATAATACCAGATATATAATACCGGAGTGCGTATTTTTACGTTTTCAGTCATCACAGTTGTCCTTCGCTTGTCGACTGACCAAACCAACAATACTTTTGTTCTTGAATAATTCACTAATTATTAGTAATCTTTCTTGAGGGAATAATAATGTCGAATGACAGCATAATAAGCGATGGCATTGAAGGCGAAGGCATCGATATTACTCCTGCGAGAGATAATGGAGTGCTTAAGACAATAATTAAAGAAGGACAAGGAACTGAACTTCCTTCCCCAGGCTGCAAAGTTACCGTCCACTACACCGGCACATTTGAAGATGGAAAGAAGTTCGACTCTAGCAAAGATAGAAACTCTCCATTCGAATTCGATCTCGGAAAAGGTGATTATTTAAAATATCTCGTTTATTGTGCATTATTAAATTATCCATGATGTACTCTAACCTCCCATTCTTCACAATTGATAAAACTAAAGTTAAGACATTGAGCGATTTCTAACTGTCAAATTCAGATAGTAAATTAGTTTTTATACCTGCAAAAATATATGATTTTTTGAAGTGAAACTTCTTTACGCGCGTCATGCAATTTCGAGGAGTAAAACCAACTCATGACCGAAACGAAAATGCGGGACCGATTAAAGTTCATTTGATGTAGTAAAAGTTTTGAAGTAAAATATAAATGCTTCTTAGCTCATCTCGACAACTGGCGTTGGTGGTGTAATGGTCAGCATAGTTGCTTTCGAAGCAGTTGATCCGAGTTCGATTCTCGGCCATGGAATATTATTTTTTTGTTTTTAAGGAATTTTTTTTTTTTAATGGTTGACCATAATATCAATCCACTAAGTAATATTTTAGGCCTGTAGCATAATTGAAAAGTTAAAGAATGATATAAAATTTTTTATGATGTTAACGATAAAAAAATGAAAAAAAACATAAAATTAAAATAAAAAATGGGCCAACGGCACGCGGTGTTCCCAAGCGGTCACCCATCCAAGTACTGACCGCGCCCAATGTTGCTTAACTTCGGTGATCGGACGAGAACCGGTGTGTTCAAAATGGTATGGTCGTTGGCAAAAGTTAAACAATATTAATTTCTATTCTACCTGCCAATAAATATATGAAAATTAGTATAAAAAAGCCCTAATAATATTGAAAAAATTAGCAAGGTGTGTGCGAGGTTGATAAAAATAATCATTACATACGCGCTTGAAAAAGATCGTAATTACATTAATAAGTTTGTAGGAATTTTTTTTTTCAATGGTTGACCATAATATCAATCCACTAAGTAATATTTTAGGCCTGTAGCATACTTGAAAAGTTAAAGAATTTTATGATATTATTAATTATAGTAATGATAAAAAAATAAAAAAAACATGAAATTAAAATAAAAAATAGGCCAACGGCACGCGGTGTTCCCAAGCGGTCACCCATCCAAGTACTGACCGCGCCCAATGTTGCTTAACTTCGGTGATCGGACGAGAACCGGTGTGTTCAACATGGTATGGTCGTTGGCAAACGCTAAACAATATTAATTTCTACTCTACCTGCCAATAAATATATGAAAATTAGTATAAAAAAGCCCTAATAATACTGAAAACATTAGCAAGGTGTAAATATTATATACCTAGTTTAACTCACTCTCCTAACTCATCTTCGCTGTCTACAGGCAGAGCGCACGACTGTGGTCGTGAAGAACCGAGGTTCGATCCCCGCTTTAACTAATTTTTTTTTTCTTTTTTTATAACTTTTAATTTTTTTTATCACATGCTACTTATAAATATGTCAATAGACAGAAAAAAAGAGAGAATGAAATGAAAAGAGAGAGAGAGAAGAATACTAGAAGTTTCACTTCTGTCTTGCGTAGGCTTGACACACCCATTTTTAAATTTTATTTCAGGGTCTGTGATCAAAGCATGGGATATTGCTGTAGCTACTATGAAAATTGGCGAAGTCTGCATCATTACTTGCGCCCCTGAATATGCTTATGGAAAAAATGGTTCCGGCTCAATCCCCCCTGACACCATATTGCTCTTTGAGGTAATTTTCAAAGAACTTATTGCTATATATGGTTTTTTATTGGGCAGAATATAACACTATATTGAGGTGAAGCAAAGAAATAAGAGATTATAGTTCTAGAACTTCCTCAAACAACATCTAATTATAATTAATTTGTTATAATGCTATATTATTTATTTTCGTTTTTAGATTGAGATGATCAGTTGGGAGGGCGAAGACCTGAGCCCCAAAAAGAACAAGGGCATTCTACGATACAATGTTACGGAGGGAACTGGTTCAGACAACCCTACCGAGGGAGCCTATGTTGATGGTATAATACTATTTTATTCAATATCTTTTATTCTAATTTGTAGATTAAGTGATTTTGCACAAAAACGGCGCTATACAAATCAACCAAATATTATTATTATAATCTAAGTCCGTTCATTTTGGTTTTTGTTCCTCTGTCCTGGTTAATCGTTATCCCAAACCAGCACACAACAAAATTGAAAGCTGTAATAGTGGACATCAAATCGGTTAGCTCCTCCAAATATTATAAAAGTGGTAAAAATTTCGGCAGGTAATATTTTTTTAGTTAAACAGAAAATGGAGACAGTTAATATGTACTTTTAATAGAAAAAAAACACTTTATATCACTTAGATAACAATGAGAAATAAATATTAGAAGTAAGTAAGTGTTTCAGTTTAAGAAATTGAAAATGTTGCATTTTAGTAGCTGTTTCGTAAAAAAAACTATAATTTCATTTAAAATAATTACTTCTTTTCTTTATGTCATGTTTTAACATACATAATAATATAGTTCTTTATGCAAGTTTAATTTTTTAAAGCCAAACTAACAACTTAAAAACCTATTTTAGGATCATAGGTTCATATCTCGGTTTGAACAAAGGAGAAAAAAAACAACCTTAAAACTTTGGCATCAATAACAGTGGCCACCAAGTGAACAATCAATTTTAATTTGAACGAAATAACTATTCCAATGCATTATTTTCCATTTCCGGAAACTTGTGGAACTTACGGAAGAAATGTGCATAATATGCACGTTACTGTCTGATTGTTTACCCTTGTAAATGAATTCCCGCCATCTCTTTTTCCATTTGGTTTAGTGGAACATACAACATAAATCAACTTCTATAAATTGATAACTTCGGGATTTTTGTATGAAACAAATTGGACCTAAAAAACCATAGATATTCCAATATATAGACAGTAAAATTCTCATTTGGAGCCTACTTATCATACTATACACCAATGAAAAACTTGGAAAATTTATATTCCATAAACTTTCAGAGTTTTTATTGGTGGATATAGTTAGGTAATCATATGACGTCACAATATTTCGGTTCAAATTTTCGATTGGAGTTATACCCCCTGTCATACAATACTATCAATTAAAAATACTACATAATATGATATATATCTGTGAGCTGATGCAGCAAAAAACTTTCAAACAGTGAATATCAAATTTTCACATCTTATTCTGTCAGCAATGTCCAATTTGTTCAATGCAACTGTTTTCAGCTTGCAACTTCATGAACTTTGAAATATTAATTTAACTGTCAATAAGTAAATAGACAAACCATTTTTTTTTCTTATTAAAGCTAGTCTCACACACGCGCTATACACTCATGGCTTGGCCTATTTCTCACCATATCACTCGCCATACATTCCCATTGATAATATAGTGCTTGTGTGTGACTAGCATAATATGGAGAGTGTTATTAGTGAAGCCGGTAAAACTGGTTAACTTTGGCTGTTTTGTTGATTCTTGAATCTTTTGTTTTTTATAGTGGAATACGTCGGCCGATTACCCGGTACTGATATTCCGTTTGAAACCGAGTCGCTGCAGTTTAACCTCGGCGAGGGCAGCGAGGTCGGAGTGTGCGACGGCATCGAAAAGGGTCTGGAGAAGTTCAAATCCGGCGAGACCTCCCGTCTCGTCATCCAGCCCAAGTACGCCTTCAAATCGGAGGGCAACAAAGACCTGGGTGTGCCCGCCAACTCAGTGGTGGAGTACACAGTCACCCTTAAGAGTTTTGAGAAGGCCAAGGACAGCTGGTCGCTGGACAGTGATGAGAGAACAGTGCAGGCCAAGATCTTTAAGGAAAAGGGCACTAATTACTTTAAGGCGGCCAAGTACGTGCTAGCTATTAGGATGTATAAGAAGACGGTGGAGTTTTTAATTTCTGATTTTGGTAAGTAAATTTTTTTTTTTTAATATTTGCACCTAGCTTTTTTTACTGAAATGACTGAAGCCAAAAGTGTTGAGACTTGAGTAGACTTTTCTAAGAAAAAATATTGAGGGGAAGATAAAAATGTCTTAAAAAACTTTTTTTGAGATAAGAATACAAATATGATAACCTTGTTTATTTTGTATTCTTATTTTTCCTGAAAATTTTGATCGAACAGAAACTTACAGTAAGGTGACGATATAATGAAAGATTAAATATTATGGTTTTCATTCTCTGTAAACAGTTATTTATTTTGTCGAGTCTATTAAATAATTGTTTTTGTTTTTCTAGGATATGAAGGTGAAGGATTAAAAGAACGCAATGAAATCCTTTTATCAGCATATTTAAATCTTTCCATTTGCTATCTAAAATGTAAACCCATCCTTCCGCTGGAGTCAAAGGACAATGCCCAAAAAGCCCTAGACTTAGACCCTAAGAACGTCAAAGGTCTGTTTAGAAAAGGTCAGGCATTGCAGGAAATTGGAGACCTCGAGAGAGCGGTGCTAGCCTTCCAGAAAGTCATTGAAGTAGAACCAGAAAATAAGGTAAATATTTTGTTGACTAATTTAATTTTCAAAAGCACCGAAAACTGCTTGTCTGTTAATTTAATTTTCTAGTGTGGGCAGAAGCACGTCTCTCGCCATACCCGGAAAGGGCGTGATTTATTAGTGGTTCTCTAGCTCACGTTGGAAGCTTGCTACGCCGCACGCACCTCCCGCACTTCCCGCCTTGATTCGGGACGACACTGGGGAACAGTATTTTTTCGGTCGAACTATAGCTGTTGTCGTGGATACAGCGATTATGTTGCCACCAAAATCGCAAATTCGATTTTCAGCTTTAAAGTGCAATGTTTTATTACTAGTAATATCACAAATATTTGTTGTTTCCAGGCGGCTGCCAACCAGATCTCAATTTGCAAGACGGAGATCAGAAAACAGGCCGAGAAGGAAAAGAAGATCTATGTCAACATGTTTGAGAAATTCGCTCAAAGGGATAGAGAGGTAACCACAGGTTGGAATACTAATATTTTCCTTGTTTTTATCAATTTAAGGCATGTTTTTAATAATGGCCCCAAGTATGGGCTAAATTTTCCGCTGGGAAAGAATTAATTTTTTAAAGTCCTCATTGTTTGAACAGTCGCAATTTGATCCCTTTTACTAATCGAATCTGTTAAAATTACAAAATACTGTAAAATTACATCTGGTAACTCATCAATTTTTTTTTTTTTTTTTTTGAAATATTTAGTGTTTGTATGTAGTATTACTTTATGTTTTCTTCAATGAGTGAGGTTAATTTTTATGAGAAAAAACGTGAATTATGTATAGTGAGAGATGCAATAAATAAATAAATTCAAAAATGCTAATACTGTAAAATCTTACTAATCCATTACTAATTACCTGAGTTGAGGCTACCTGTTTTTTTATTTCATTTATATGAAATATGTATTATCTTAAACAATAGTACAAATTTTCCAGTTTTCATACATTTCAGTAATCCAGTAGCATTTTTTTTATGTAATACTGTATTAGTGAGATTCTACTGTATTATTTAGTTGTTTGTTTTTACTTTCTTTTGTCAACACATTTTCAGTGTAGTATAAGGAATGTATATGTGTTTCAGACGGAGCAGCTGTCGGCGAAGGGGATGCCTGATGTGATGGGGGAGCCCTTGGGGGAGTGGGGGGTGGGTGGTGCCGGAGAGTGGCTCCACAGTGACCGCAACAGGGAGCCAACCGAGTTTGAGAAGGAAAATCCCAACATCCTCATGCTGGACAAGGACGGACAGTTCCAGAACATGTAAACACTATCTGAATCCCGCAGGTGTATGTCTTACATTGGCTGATTCAGAAGCTCGCTTCCACTACTGCTGTGGATGCCTAACGAAGAGGCAAACTAAAAAATACCTATAGTAATATGTTGTAATTTTCAACTGGTTTTGTTTTCAATTGTGGTTATACATAATATTTTATCTCGTGGCTTCAAGGCTCTTATAATAATTTTAATACGAGTTTATTAAATAATAAAACACTATTGTTTTGTTGGATTTTGTGATCAACTTTTTTGGTACGTCGTTAAAAAAATGGTTGCGAAAATAACAGTACATATATATTTATATGGAATCTTGTATCTCTCTATTTATCTTGTCGGAGTAAATCCTTTTACTATTTGTTGAGATAAAATTATTAATTCTGTGTTTCGAACACAGTGGACTAGTCTTGTTTATATTATAAGTAGGTACAGCAATATCTTAAGTATTGATAAAGCATTAGATGTTGAAACACATAACTAACCACAAACTTTAAAGTTCATTTACAATAAAATCACATAACATTCTCAGGTAGGTGTCTTTGTGGCCTACCTTATTGCATTGTATGGTGTGAATATATTAAAAATTAATACTGAAAATCGGTGACGGAAATACCAAATTTATTTTGACTGTAACATTGAGTTTTCTTATAATTATTTACAATGTAGTGTTCCAAAGATTCACTATTCAATGAAGTCACCAAATACTTAGGCATGCCTTACATTCCAAAATGATTTATTATTAAAGTGAGGTACTGTAATATTACCTGCCAATAAACAATTCATCCTTTAAAAAATGTATTATTATTTACTATAGCTTTGTCCATCCCTGTTTATTCCCATGACCATTTTGTATTGACTCTAATGCTATGTTCATGCTCGACGATTTGGCTAAATTGAATATGTTGACTTGGTACCACGCTCGTCATTGCGTCCACACGCTCGCAGCTAGACACAAGACACCAGGTATACCATCAAGATGTTCTGTCAAATCGTAAATTGGAGCAAGAATTACGGTCCTTAAATCTTTTTCGCATCGAAACATTGGCTTGACATCAAACAAAAAAGCATAGAGCAAGAAGGTACACGTTGAGACATCTTCGAATGAGCTTAAAACCATCGGGCGTGAATGAGCGTGGGTAACTAAACATGCAGGGGTGGGCAGAGAATAGAACTAAGTTGTCAGCAAGTAAAAAAATTCCTTTGTTTATTTAATATCCACGGTATAAATATTACACATCTGCCCTGATGATGGACACTGCAATGCTGTCCGAAACGTTGGCTAAAGAAAGAGGTAGCGCAACAAGGCATAATACCCCAAAAACAAATCACTATTATATAGAATTGAATATACGCAAGAGTTGTTGAGGGACAGCAAATATGGAATACTAAGGGGAAACTGGTGGGTGATTTTAAAAGAAAACGATACATGTCTTTGAAAGAAGAACGGTTTTTAAAATTGAAGAAGACATGTTCAAGAGTCTAATCCTCCAAACCGCACTGGCATAATGAACTCTTCTTGCGTACCCAAATTTTAAACAAATGAGCTGCAATAGAGCAGTGGCCAATTCTCATTCTCAAGACAGGAAATAAGTCTTGGATTTTCTTTTGCCGTGGAACCAGGGTTTACTTGGAATATGTTTTTGTATTCCTGCGTAGAAAGATCAAGTTCGATTTTTCGTACTTGTCCAATTTTCTTCCCAGGAACGAGACGTGTTGGATTTAAGAATAGAGAAGACGTCAGAGACAAGAATTTAAAAATCTAAAGGAATAGAACCAGAGACTATTCCAAGTTTAGCGAAAGCATCAATCAGCTTTCTCGTTATTTTCAATTCCTAGATGGCAGGCACCTAAACCAATATTGTCTCAAACTTAGATTGGTTTAAAGAATTAAGGATGTTTTTAATATTACAAATAACATAGTCTCCTGGAAAACTAATGATATAAGAGGAAATTTTTTATACTGCACTTCAGAGTCAGTCCACAGTAAGACTCGACTCAACAAATATTGAGGAGCTGGATTACAATTAAAGCTTGTTCAATGGTGAAGCATTCTGCAGTAAATATGGAAATTTCTTTAGGCAAATTATAAGACAGATTTACATTGAATTCAGGAATATACACCGATGCGCCACATTCTTTGTGATCAGATTTGGAACCATCTGTGTATAAGAGGGAAAATCCAGGAAACTTTGAAGAGATAATGTTTTTAAAATGTTCCTCAACATTTTGAAATTTATTAGGGGAAGTTAAAATGTTCATCTGGAAGTCAGTTATTACGTTGGGGATAAAATTGATGGCATCAAACGGGGACTTACAGTCCATCAATTTTTTTTGGTTTTCAGTTTTGATAATTTTAACAATATCATCGATTTATTGCTCAAAGCAAAAATTGTATGTGCGCTAGAGGTGGGCGTTTCATTTTCATTTTTTAAAAAAAGGCATTCACTTTCCTAAAATAAAAGCTCCCTAGAAACTATTTGAAAATAAAATAATACATTACAACAAAAAACTCAGGTATAATTGGCTTTAGCCGTATTTGTTGAATACCAACATGACACAGTGGGAGGGATGGATTCATAAATCCGTCACTCCTGGACACACTGACCCCCATATTCCTACCCTCCTCTTTTTTTCCCCAGAACTGTCACATGAGAACGGGTCGCTTCTACGATTCGTTCTTAAGTTCAACAGCTCGGCTGTGGAACGAACTGCCGGCCTCTGTGTTTCCTCCCTCCTACAACATGGGACTCTTCAAGACCCATGTTCACTCCTTCCTCTCCACAAAAAGACCCTCCACACAGCATCCCCAAAGATGACATAGGCCCTGAGGGAAATTATTTTCTTCAGGGCCTATGTGGAGTTAATATAAAAAAAAAGAACTTCCTCTCATTCATTTCCCTAAAAAAACCCCACACAGCATCCCCAAAGAATATTTTTTTCCATTACGAACGACTTTAGGCCCTCCAGTGTCTCCGCATACAGCGTTTGTTAGTATTTATACATATTTACCATCAATAAAAAATAAACAATACATAAAATATAAAAACAATTTGAAATAATTTCTCCCCATTATTACCGGATCTGAAGAAAAAACAAAAGTAAAAAGTTTATATGTACACGACGTTGCTGGGTTGTCCTTGGGTGATAGACATATACTATGGTGGACTTTTCTGTAGATCTTTTTCAGATATACAATTCTGTAGTACATTATTTTGATGTATTCCATAAGATTTGGCCAGCATTAGCAAAGTAAGCGCACGAAAATATCTGTTTTATGATTTGATTACAAAAAATCGACTTTTCTCTACATTCCATAATTATATACATAAACCTTCCGGAAGAAATTTTCTAAACGATAGTGAAAACCTTACTAAGCGCACAAACAGACAGACGCGGATAACGACCTTGTTTTATTCTATTTAGAGATATGTACATTTTGAAAATAATAAGAAGATAGATAGGGCAGTTTAACTCACTATCACAGTTTGAGGGCCAAGTGGATCAATTTATTATCTAGGCGATGCTCCCACACAGAGTCAGCATATGATACTTGCGCAACGTTTACACACCTATACAGGAGGCGAAGAGCCGGAGTTCATACTCCCCACTCTGCCATTGAAAGCCTTCTCAGTTAAAAGAACAGAGCCCGGGCCCTACTAGAAACACTCTTATCATGCATTAGGAAAGAAAATCTATCTCAGATAACGCTTAGATATCTTGCATTTTCAACAAATCGAATTGAGGAATCTCCCATTTTAATTATCGGATTCCCTTCATTAAAAGTCTCATAGTCTTGTGAGGGGCAAAGTTCAAACTGTTTCTCTTGCCCCTTTCTAAGATTTCACGCAAACCTTCTTCTGCTTTGCTCTCAACTTCTTTTCTGCTATCCCCAGAGACCAAATATAATTTATCGTCTGCATAGTTAACCAAGATACATCCTTCAGGCAACTGGAGCAGTTTAGAAACTACTCCTGGTTTTATTCAACGACATGATAGAGTATATATTCATGATTATAATAATAATAATGGCGACAACATTATAATACGGAACGAGGACACTGGCTAATTTTCACGTTAAGAAAAATCTTCACAAAACACTGAAATATTAAATCCCCTCAAACAATAATATTCTTTATGACTGGTACATATTAAAAATTAATCTTCCAGAATGATCGCACTTACCAATAATAATTCTTAAAGCAATTATTGTTCTTGTGTATCCATTATTCTCAATGTAGTGTTGAACAAACGAAAAGCCTTTTTGTTTCCACTGTGGTAAATTTGTATAACCAAATTGATTGAACCCTTTTTGAAGATATAATGATTATCAGTGACATTTTATTATTATTACCTTATTTGAGACTTGAGAGGAGTCATAAAATAAATCTACAAGCTTGAATTACCAGCGTAAAGATACGTAGTAAAAATAAGTTCTTTTTGTTTCACAAGTTATAATTCACCACGATTTCACTCAACCAAAACCTTAGAAAGGAAAATAGATCACGTCAAAAGGAACTATGTTTAGTATCTTTTTGTAATCACTGGTGGGTCTACCATTTGTATACATTACACTAATTTTGTTTCTTCTAGAATCTAGACCAAAGCCTCTAGATTCTTCTAGTCTAGGCAGATATTATTCTGCTTTTTTATATTTTTATGCCAATTTGGGAGGCGGGTTTGGGTACCGCTGCCCTGGGAACCATTTATTGGATAACCAACACTAAGTGCCGAGCTACATTTGGTGATTAAGCAGGGGCGCCCGAGTTCATTGGGTGAGGTGTGTTCAGGATGCGCCTCCACCAGCTGCGTAGCGTGCCAGATCGGAAGAGGCTGGTTTGGGGAGACCCTTTGACCTCTCCAACTGGTCTCTTGACCCATCGCTGGACACACTGATCTCTAAATTCCTACCCACCCCTCATACTTCTTTCCTTCCCAAAACTTTCTCTCGTTAAAAATGTTTCCCACATATCATCCCCAAAGATTTATTTATTTATTTGTAAGAAACAAACAGCTTTTACATAATTTACTATGATAGATATACAAGTTAACTGAAGAAAAGCCACAGAAGTTTCTTATGCTAAAGTTCATTGGAAATGAAGTTTTAATATCTTAAAATTAATTTGGTGTTAAAGGAAGGGGAGAGGAAGAGGAAAATAGGAAGAGGATAGGAGATGCTCCCGATACATTCCATACTCTCATATTAATAATCGATCGTACGCATTACTTCATATTGATATTTCTTTAGGTTATTACCAAAAATATCAATGCTGTAAAATTTTGTATTATATTGTGCGCATATACGAGGAATTGGGGAATTTTTTCGAATGTTTGTTCTACACGAGGGTAGATAAAATAAATCAGATTGTCGGGTTGATCTAGACGGAATATGAAGATTTATTAAATTGAATCTGGTGAGTCCAGACCATTATTTAGGATTTTAAAAAATATGATAGGCCCTAAGGGAAATTATTTTACAAAGGGCCTCCTGTGCGGCGTTATGTAAAAAAAAAACACTTAAAAAAATGCCGTGTATTTTATGCGTCTCTGGATAAAACTTTTTGCAGAACATCAGTCAAATTGGTTGATATTTCACAATAGTGAATGAACAAGATACTGACATAACAAAGAGGAGTAAAAATGACTTTAAACAATATTATGTCAACTCACTTCTATTCAACATTTTTGCGTTTTCGAGGATTAGGTACTCAATCAATGTCTATCTCAATAAGTTACGAATGTGAATTTTTAAAATAATTATTATTTTCACATTTCAAATTTACTTACGAGGGTGATGCACATAAAATCCTGGTTGTAGGACAAATCGGTTTTGCTAGATTCATGCTTATCTGAATTAATCGGTTGAGTGCTAAAAATTCTTATTATAACTCAATCCCCATGAAAATTAAGGTAAAATGTAAGACCCAAACTCAAAAAAGTTGGGAACCCTTCTGTTAGATTACATTTTTTAATTTATTGGTGAAAGCCTTAACATCAAAGCTTTTCTTTGCTTCAGTTTACGTTACGGGCGGCCAATGGCGGACGGGCTGGTAACCGTTTAACGCGAAAGCGTTTCTTTGCATCGGTTTACGGGCGGGTGGAAGCGTTTCTTTGAACGGTTTACAGGCGGGCAATCAAGGACGGGCGGATAATGGTTTAACGAGAAAGCATTTCTTTACATAGGTTTACAGGCGGATAAGCATTTAAAGTGAAAGCGTTTAACGGGTAACTGTTTCTTTCCAATCATATTGTGCTCTATTGGAATCATTTCGCGCGGGTTTATTTCAGGCCTAGTTACATTATTTTTTAAACGGTTCATCCAAAATCCACAAAACTTTGTCAAACGTTTCTGAACTTGAACGGTTACGAAAAAACTGTTTCACATTATTTTACTCACCTCTAACGTGCACACAAAGAGGAACGAATGTATGTATTTGAAAATAAAACACAAGTTTTTACATTATTTCATTTTTATTATTTACATAACCATTGTACAAAATCAGTCTCAGTACAGTACCAGGGTAATGCATGGAATAAAATTACATTTGGGCACCATACATCCGGAAAATATTAATCAATATTAATAGCAGCAGAAATAGAGCCAACTTTCCCGCAGTTGGCTTTGTTAGACGACATGAAATAAGAAAAATTATTTGGCATGAAGGTGGGACATTGAGTTAAAATTTAAAATATAACACGGAAGACGTTATTATAAACAGTATTAATTTGTTCAAATATAGCAACATAATAAAATAAGCAGCAAATTAACAGTAAACTGGCAAGAATCAGTACCTACCTATTCTTTGTGTCACAACTTGGTTTCAGAAAAGTTTGTTTTGTTTTCAATATCAAATTTTTGTTGTTCTTGCTAATTGATTTAAAATGACAGCCATTTTAACTTAGTAATACATAAGCAAGGTTGCCAAATCGTGGGGAATTCCCCAAATGCGGGGAATTTATAAGAATTTAAACCGATTGGGTATTTTGTGGGGAGAACCTTGATTTGGAGAAAATGTGGGCATTCTACTATATGAGATCTGACATAAACTAATACAGAATAAAATAGCATTTCTTGAATTTCCAACCATATTGAAAAATAATATTTAAAATTAAAAATGAGAATTGTTATTTTATTTTCACCAATTTTGAAGATCTATTGTGGCTATTTTAGAACATATTATGCATTGGTAACCCTGTACGTAAGTCAATATTTTGGTAAATAATTTCAGTCATTTAGCCAAAATTAGAAAATAAATTGCATTAATTTATCATAAATTTACACCTTAACTTATTTGTTCTACAAAATAAATTATAAAAATAGATTTAAGTTTTAGGGGAAAAAATTTCATACTGATTTCTTTAAATCAAACTCTCTTTTTTAACAACTAAGAAAATACGTAATTATTATTAAATACAAGCTTAGTTAACGATAGATTTATCTTTTTTCCACTGTTAAATTTCATTTTGAATGAATGCTAAGAACGAAATACAAAGCTGCAAAACAAGTATAAAAATTCATATAATGTATGGAAAACAAGGCAAATGCCGCTACTTTGTCATAATTAGTTTCATCAAATCTTATGGTAGGAGGCGAAAGGGTTAACAATCTTTTGATATAATTTATTTGTGCCTAAAATTACATAGTTACAAAAGTCATTGCCTGTAGTGCATGAGAACGTCCATTTTAATCCTTAGGATACGACCAACTATAATAGCAGTTCAGTGAAATCATGACTACCTTCAGGTGCACTGCAATGTACAGTGTATAGAGCTAGGTTTTAGAAGTTTGGAACTCATATTATATTGTCCATGAAAATTCCTTAGTAAAAAGTTGACATTGATGCCTGTTAATTATTTCAAATATAATTTTCAATATTATATTTGGCTTTGAGATATTTACAAAATATTAGCCGTCTTCTAAGGGTTAAATGCATTTTTTTTTTAAATTGAAGATTTTCTGGAAACGGACTTTCCCTAACATGAAAATCGATATCATTTATTGGTTTGACCTTGCGGGCTACAAATGTTTTTTGTCTGCGAAGCTTCCTTCCGAGCCTGCCTGAATGTTAGTCAAAAATTTACAACTCCCTTCAGCCTCGTTACATATCGTGTTTGGGGATGCCGTAGTCCCATCGGCTCCTGAAAATTGGGGCTAATGTGCAGAAAACACAGTTAAAAAAATGTTTAATATCGTCAAAATCTAACAAATTTCCAGCGATATTAAATGAATGCGTTTCTTTTATTAGGGAGGGGTATCAGAAAGATTGTACATTCAAAATCCCCAGTAAAATGATGTTGATGGAACTCCAGTTCCATCAACATCTAAGTGGCTGTTTAGGTTACCGCTGTGAGGTATACATAACTCCGATCAAAAATTGGAACCGAAATATTGTAACGTCACATGATTGCCTAACTATATCCACCAATGAAAAACTCTGAATAAACTTTCAGAGTTTTTCATTGGTGTAAAGAATAGTAAGTAGGCTCCGAATTAGAATTTTTCTGTCTATATATTGGCATATCTATGGTTTTTTAGGACCAGTTTGTTTCATACAAAAAGCCTGAAGTTATCGATCTAGTGAGTGGTTTATTTATGGGTTACCGTGGTCGCAAAAATTTTAGGAGCCGCTGGTCTAAGGGCCTCCAAATTTTTACCACCGGGAGTTTTCAATCAACTTAATTTGCTTCTGTCCACTGGCATAGTTTAACAGTTAGACCCCCAAGGTACAAGGTACTTTTCATGATTTATATTTTTAGCTCAACATTTTCCTGTTGTTCCATCGTCCTTTTATAAAATTCAAGAAAAGGGATTATTCACTTATACGTATAATACTAAGGTCATGGGAGATGAAAAAATGTTAAATTTTGAAGATTAAATCTACAATATATTTTTCTTTTATAATCAAAACAGCAGAGTCGTTACATAATATAACTGATTTCCTCATCATTGGTCAATAAATAATGCATATAATATTTATTGTTAGGTAATCAATTTAAAATGTATACAATCATAAAATAAAAGTATGTGACTGTTGGCATTCGAGTTAATAATGAACAAATGTGAAATACTTACATTCAATGGACCAGACACCAGACCAACCAGATACTAGACAAATGGAATTATGATATAATACATGATATTATTGTCTGTTGTAAGCCAATTTAAGTAAAAGCTAGTTTTAAAGAGAAAGATAGAAATAATAGTAAAAGGATGATGACCTTTGGCGCCATTTTGTGAAGCATTCAAGAAGAATAAAGTAGAAATAAATGGAGATTTGTTAAAGATTCAAACCTAATTACTAATTATAATAACAAAGAAGGTATTATACATAATTTATAATAAATTTTCTGTTGTAAACATTAGCACTATATATTTACAAATAGCTGCACACAATCAATGAAAATTTGATGATGTGATTTATTTTTACTTTAAGTTGTTTATTATTGAATCAGTTCATCTCCTTACTGTCAGGTGTGGTATGTATTTATTGATTTGGAATTTTGGCCTGATTCATTATATAAACATCATTTTATGAGAATTTATGTGTAGGTAAATAATAATTTATTTAGGTTAAGAAATTAAAGTTCTTAAATTTTTATACCTCAATCCCACTGCATTACAAATTTTCCAGAATATGCCCGTAGAATAATAATAATTGATCCATGTTATTTTGAAGTCTATAGAAATTAGCCAATTAGGGTCAAGAATAAAGAAATCTAAGATTAATTCTTAGAGAACACCATAACCGTCAGTGCTAGGCAATAAAGACAGGCCAGTTAAACATGGGCCCGCTGCTCTCCAGGGGGAAGTTGGATCCTAAGCGTGTATCATCTTGAAGAACTGCATCATTCGAAGAGGAGGACATAATTCCATCATTAGAGACAGTTGCATCTTTACCTTCGCCATTACTGTCGCCATTGTCTTTCAAATCAATCTCCTGTTTTTCAATCTTCAATTCTTTAACTTGAACTATCTTCCCGGAAGGATTTCCAGACTTGGTTTTGGATCTTTTAGCCGTTGCCTGAGAAGTGACTACCTTCTCTTCCATTTCTAATGATTTGTCCTTTTCCTTGTCATCGAACTTCTGTTTCTCTTTGGCATGTGTGTTGAGGTGGCGCTTCATGTCTCCTTTCATTCTGAATGCCTTTCCACATGTTTCGCAGGTGTGTGGTTTTTCTCCTACAAAAATATTATTCCTTATTACATATTTTTAAAAGAAAGATATACATTCTTGGGTTATGAATAACCTGACAGCATGTATTTGAAAATCTCCTACTACCATCAAACTAAACGGAAATGTTGCTTGTGACATGATGGAGGACTTAACCAGCCAAAGAATTTAAGTCACCTGGGTGGGAACCTGATGCCTTACCAACTCAGCAACTGACTGGTCACATAAACAAATGGACTACTATCTTATAGATAACTATACAATAATAATTATTGAGACCGACACTAGATCCCGAATGCCATGAGCAGACTACCAATCAAATTAGAAGCAAGACTATTTTTTATTTTATTGTCATTTCTCACAGATATGTTTAGTACAACGAATTATCTATTTGGCATTGTTTGTATTATGCATAATTGTGGTGGTTTTGGCCACAAGTTTTGATCCTATCATCACTATACATCATTTTATCAAAAATACCAACACAAAAAAGTCACGAGCCATCACTGCCAAAGTACCTAACGAATAAAACAGCCCTATTCAAAATATTAACATAATAATATTTTTTCTTCAATAATATTGGCAAAATCATTTTGTGGTGTCATTTTAATAAAACAAATTTATTTTCTTCAATAATAATAGTAAAATCATTTTGTGGCTACATTTTAATAAAATAAAATAACAAACTTTGTTCACAGTACATGAAAGTATACTTTGCATCCTGATAAAGAAACCATTGGGTTTGAAACATGTTGATAATTTTTATTAAATAGTGGTGACAAACAAAGTTTATTATTTTATTTATTGTAAATAAGTATCTACATATTTACAATAAATACCAGTCTGTGTTATGAAATGAATTCAATGTTTACAATTGATTGATAATTGATAAAATGAAATCATAAGGACCACGATCTGGTCACTCTCCAACAGCATCATTACATAACATTATGTTGTTTTACTTTTAGTATATTACGCCATATTGCACTTCCTCCTACTTCTTCAATCAACGTTTCAAACAGCCTTGCAGTGTCCATCACCATCAGAGATACAAATCATAAACATATCATATAGACATTATGTTTATCTAATAGTTTCAACTTACCGGTGTGAATTCTCCGATGGTTCTGCAGGTAAGAGCTGGCCCGGAACTTCTTGTCGCAGAAGTCGCACTTGTAGTTTTTCTCCCCGGTGTGAATCCGGCGGTGGACTATCAGCGAATACTTCCGAGCAAAATCCTTCCCACAGTACTCACATTGGTGTTGTTTCTGCAAAATAATTATGTATGTGAATAATGGAAACACAATTAGTTAAATTTGTCAATCTCAGTGGCTTAATTTCAGTTGAATTAGGACATATTTAACCCATACTATGCTGACATTGCGAAAAACCAACAGTCAGCTTGCAGGGTTCTGAGAATTTGATGAAGAAATCGCCGATATTTCTTCAAGTACTCATTAAAAATGTCTTATTTTACCGTTAGGCAAAACCGACCACAAAAAATTTATTTTAGTTCCAAGAGTCTACCTTGTTGCCATCAAAGTTGGACAAAATACAGCACTCGGAGAAGATGTTTTTGGATAATTATTAATAACTATTAGGGCCATTTGTTTCACAGAATATGAACCAATCGTCAAATTGAAAAGTTAAAATTCAAGTTCTGTAAAGGTTCTATTCAAGTTCTGTTATTATATAATTATTGGCCAGTTGTTTCACATAACGTAACGTATTCTGTAAAGGTTCTATTCAAGTTATGTTATTATATTATAGTTATTGGCTGGTTGTTTCACATAACGTAACACATTCTGTAAAGGTTCTATTCAAGTTACTATAACATTATTGGCCAGTTGTTTCACATAAGTAAAATGATAACAGAGCTTGAATTTTAACTTTGAAATTTGATGATTTGTTCAAATTCTGTGAAACGTCCATATTAGTAATTTTTAATAAATAATTGACCAAGGTTTAATATTAAACACACTTTAAAAAATAATTTGCAAGTACTCATTTTAAATACTTCTTTGGGTTAACGCACAATCAAGGTATAAGTTTTTCAAAAACTATATAAATGTTTGTTTGTTCAAAATCTAAATCACCGAAAGTTCTGGAAATTTTGACACGTTAACGTTGCATCCGAATAAGCGTGTCTATTTATATACCTATATTATATAGATGCTACCTGTGACGGGTTAAACATTTTTTAAGCTGCGCCATCTGTTAGACGTTTTTTTTTCTGACAAAATTTTTTCCGTGCACCATCTTATACAACTTTAGTCATAACTTACTTGTTTTTTGGCAAAATGATATTTTTGTAAACTGTACAGTCTGAACAGATAATTGGTTAATATATTTATAAAAATATTATATAATCTACTGTATGTAGATTATATATGAACCTAGGCATTTATTTATTTGAATCATTAATGCCTTTCGGCTTTTACATAGTAAAAGACATAAATTATATTCAGAGAAATAATTTTTTAAACGTATCCTTGAGGATACGCTGACGTTCATGAGATAAATGATGTACTTATCTCATATCAGATAAGATACTCGAAACAGGTTTTGAAAAGAAAGATTTTTTTTTGGTTTTTAAGTGTATCACAAACCTCATTAGAATGAATAGATATAGAATGATACTTCAGATCTCCCCACTGGCGGAACATTCTTCCACATTCCATACACTTGTAGGGTTTAATGCCACTGTGTAGTCTTGTGTGAACCTGAAACACAATTGTGAAATTATTAATCTAACTATAAAGCAGTAAAAATTGTGAACCCTGGCATTATGAAAATCGTAAGTTTTCCTTGTCTGTAATATTTTTGTCAACACAATTATTTTCAGTTTTCAAAGTCATTCCACAATAGACACCAAATTATTAATATTTATTAACACACTTCAGGCGGTTATCTTTTGCGCCGACGGACCGCTGGCGACGGGCGAAAATAAAGGTCCTGCGTGAATTATTTTAATTTGTTTTAAATCGCTATATCTTCGAAAATAATGAAAATATTTGAATAAAAATTTCTACATACTAACTCAGCATACCCAACCAAGCTATAAAATGACTTATTTCGTTAATCTTCAAACGCATTGCTTATCAAGTGACAGTTATTCAATAATAAAAGGTCCCTTTGTTGAAATACCGATGTACATGAAAGACTCGAATATAAATATAAAAAGAAAAATTGTATTGCGATTTGATGATTATGTTCATATAGTTGGGACCTTTAGAAAGAGATTGGCATATAACATTCAAATAAAAACATTGAATAATTTATTCTTTTCTGCATTGAAATGAAGCCGGCGCAAAAGGTGAAAATACCCTTCCCGTTCTTAAACAACAATCGACCGAACAGGTAGAAATACCTTTCCCGTTTGAAGTGTGTCAATAAAATAAATATATTTTTTGAAGTATTATTAAACTAAATAAAGTCTTAACTGTTTAATGGTGATCCAAGTATGGCAGGCCAGTTGTCATTAACTATACAATTTCAGAAATAACACTGACTTAAGATACTGAAGATTCTTTCATTGCTCAAATAATATGTATTATACGTAGTTGAAAATATTCCTAAATGATTTCTTACTTTTAGGGCACTGACGGAGAAGAATCTCTTCTTACAAATATCACAGGGATAAGGCCGGGTCCCCTCATGGGACAGCATGTGATAGACCAGGGAGTTGCGGTGCCTGAACACCTTCCCGCACTTGGTGCACGGCAGCATGCCCTTGGAGTTCTTCTTGATCACGGCTGCCTCTTCGGGCCCGTCTCTGGACTGGATGGACTCCGCCTCCTCCATCTCCCCCACCACGAGGTCGCTGTCGTTGATGATCTCCCCCACAACCACCTCGCTGTCCACATCCACTTCGGCTTCCATCATCTGTTGTAACACTTCCTCTGAAATATCAACTCTAATGTATAATGCTGCTAACTAATAGAGTAAAACCCACACATAACCACTGGACCTTATTTGCTCACATTTTGGTCAGTTTGCAAAAACCTGCGAGGTTACACTGCCCAAAATGTGAGCGATTTAAGAGTATTAAAAAAAAAATTTAAGGTATATTTCAAAAGTTCCCACGTCTTCGTAACTATACGATATTCGCTGACATAATCATTTCATTCAGCAAATGATTTCTCTATTTTTCAATAAATGTCTCCCATCTCTATACAGTGCTCTAATAAAAACAATATATTTTAGTTTCGAAAAAAATTTGAAATTCCATTTGTCGTCGCAATAAAAATTCCCGTGAATATTTATTTTACTCAAATTTTGTTATGTATTGTATATCAATGTATTTGTTATTGAATTCTCTGCTTATTTAAAGTTTTAACGAAGTCCTAAAATTAAAAATAACAAGTGAAAGTGAATTTCAATTCGAATCAAGATTGTTATTTTTCGGTGCCGTTCCTAAATCACCGTTTTGAAATAGTAATGCGTATGTTATGTTATTATAAATACTATTAGTAAAATGTAATAGTAACCTAAAATAAAATAGAAACTAGAACTACACTACGTATAAGACAAATCACTAAAACTATATTAACCATCCTAATATAATTTGTAGGATTCAAAAAGTGCTGGTGTAGATTAGGCTTAAATCTATAAATGATGTCATTAAATATATCAATACAGTAGAACCCCGTTAATTCGAAAAAACGCGTAATTTCGAAATTTTCGCCAAAAAAATTTCCGCAGAAAAATTTTTTCATACAAAATTTTTTTTAATTCGAAATTCGTTCATTCGTAATTCGAAATTTATTTTTGTCTGCGCACGAAAATTTGTTCATGTAATTCGAAAAAATTTGATTTTTGCGAAAATAAATTTAATCATAATCTAAAAGTCAGCCGTGGCGGTAAAACACCGAAAAATGTATTTTTACGTGGTTATACATCGTCCTAATTAGTATTATTATTTTGTAAATCTGAATCGATTTACACTGGAATGTAGTACTTTTTCAAATTTATTTTGAATATCCGAGTTTGAAGGGCCGAGAAAATACGTTTTACGCGGATATATGTCGTAGTTTTACGAGTTTACACCAAATATTTGAATTTAAAGGGTCGGCCGATGAAACTCGGCCGCGAAATTTCGATTTACGCGTAAATGTATCTTATATTTACGAATTTATTTCGAATATCTGAATTTTAAAGGGCCCGCCGCGACGGAAATCGGACGCGAAATTTCAATTTACGCGCAAATATATCGTATTTTTACTAAATTTACTTCGAATATCCGAGTTAAAAAATACGGCGCAACGAAAATCCGCCGAAATATGCCATATTTTTACGAATTTACTTCAAATATCTGAACTTAAAAGGCCGGCCGCGACAAAAAAGTGCCGATAAAATTCGATTTACGCGGAAATATTTCATATTTTTACGAATTTACATCAAATATCTGAATTTAGAGGGTCGGCCGCGACGGAAATCGGCCGCGACGGAAATCGGCCGCGCATTCTTGATTTACACGGAAATACATAGAATTTTTGCGAATTTATTTCGAATATCTGAATTTAGGGCCCGCCGCTACGGTAATCGGCTGCGAAAATAAAGAAATAATTGGTATTAATACGAATTTACAACTAAAATACCACCCGGATTTGAAGAGGCGGCCGAGAAAATCGATTTTCGGCGTTTTTTTTTTTTTTTTTTTTCTTAAAATTTCGAATTACGTGGGAATTCGTTAATTCGAAATTTGATTTTTGATGTCCCGTGGATTTCGAATTAACGAGGTTCTACTGTAGTACCCCCAAACTTATTGCCTAGATCATGCATCCTATTGGTTAGTGAGTGTCTGATAGTTGGTTGTGTATGTATTACGGAAGAATGTTACATTTTGTCTTGTGTTCCTAGTCGGTACATGGAATTTTACAGTGGAGACGATGGCAGGGCTGTCAATTAAGTTATTAATGACTCTAATGTGTATATGCTGTAGCCTTTAGGATACACTGCACACAATGGGTACAAATCTCATGTATTCCTGATAGGATATGCCTGCATACCAGAGGTTAAAGGCTATTATCTTCAATGTAACCTCTCCCACATTTTTATAAACAATGTATTTAATAGATAGAGAGTTTATAATAACCGAGTTCTCAGCGGCAGGGATGTGGGATAATTAAATTGTAAAAATTGACTTCAGCGGTATTAGAGTGAAAACAGCAACAGTATACGGTTTATATACGGCAGAATCTGCTCACTCTCCCTTTATCGTCCCAGTTCTCCAGTAGCATTGATGTTAATCAACGTATTATTAATTTTTACTAAGCGCATAATAATATTTATTTTTCGGAATAACTTTATTGAGTAAAACCTCAAATTGTAATATTTAATTATTGAAGACAATATTAGCGATTTCTAAACGAAAATCTGAAACAGAAAAATCAGAAAAGGATACGGTCACATCTAGGACTCGAACCCAGGACCCTTGTCTTTCCGGGACACCGCTCTACCAACTGAGCTAATGGGACCCTATCCCCCTCGGTCACTTTTAACTGTATCATACTTCGAATAAGAACTACCAACATTTTTCGTAAAAAGATTCCCTTCCCTTGCCTGCTCTACAACCGGGTGGCGATATAGTTCCTCTGTTTTTGCATTGTGCAGACAGGGGCGCCCTTGTGAGATTACACCAAATGAAAATGGAGCAGGATAAGCAACGGGAATTTCTTTCTGTAGCTGGCCCTACAGAACCGCCCCTTTAGTTCTTTGTTAGCGCTTATTCCGATCTGTTCTTCTTGTCATATGATATGCGATTCTTCAACATTCCATTTCCACAGTCAAAATGTCCTCAAACTTAGTTTTGAAGTCTGTGTGAAGTACATCTAAATGTTGAACGTCATTATTACCCTGGACATTTTTCAAAAATAAGTTGGGGAACTAGGAAAATACGCGGCTTCCAACGTGCAATGTTTTTGTTCAATATATTAATTCTGACGAGAAAAGGAACGTAGACTCTATAGTAAAGTAATTTCTCAGTCTATTATTAGTATTACGTAAACTGTGTTATTTGTGTTAGGTGTATTGTGTCATTTAACTACAGACCAATAACTCTACTAACTAGTCTATCTAAAGTATTTGAAAAGGTTATCAATGCACAGTTGGTAAAATTTCTCGTGAGCCATAAACTGATCTCAGAAAATCAATACGGGTTTCAAGAAAACAAGAGTACCTCAGACGCTATTGCTGCTGTCACTGATTTCATTGTTAAAAACCTTGATAAAAGCAAAAAATGTATCTCAATCTTCTTAGACCTTTCTAAAGCCTTCGATACAATATCGCACAGTAAATTAACAAATAAACTTGAAAAAATCGGTATTGCGGACAACGAACTTAAATTCTTTAAAAGCTACCTTAATGGACGTAAGCAACAGGTTAAAATAAATAACATACTAAGCAACACCTGCTCAACTAATTATGGTATACCACAAGGAAGCATATTGGGACCGATTTTGTTCCTGGTGTATATTAACGACCTATGTAATATTAATATTCAGGGGAAAATTGTTAGTTTTGCCGATGACACTGTTCTTCTGTTTGAAGCTGACACTTGGCCAGCTGTCTACAAAAAAGCTGAAACGGACATAAGCATTGTAAAAAAGTGGTTGGATACAAATTCGCTCACATTGAATGCCGAGAAAACCAAGTACATCACATCAAGCATTAATATTACAGGTCAACCTCGTGACGATGCCTCTATTAGAATACACACATGTTTGAATTCTAAAGAATGTTGTCAGTGTCCCTACATTGAGCGCACTGCTCAGATAAAGTACCTCGGCCTCACCATTGATCCATACCTCAAATGGAATCTTCACACTCAAATAATTGCAACCAAGATAAGAAAAACCATGCACTTCTTCAGAACGATACAAAACTTCCTCAACTCACAATACTTGAAAATGGTTTATTTTGCACTCTGTCAATCTATTATTGAGTATGGTATCATAGCGTGGGGAGGTGGAACTTCATCTGCACTAGACCCAATCATAAAGGCACAGAAAACTATTATAAAAATAATTCTTAGGCTTCCTCTAATAACTGACTCGAACTTAATCTTTAAAATTTTGAATGTTTTTGATGTTCGGCAGACATACGCAAAAACAATACTCACTCACCTATACACAAATATACATACATACTATGAAAAAAGATCTCATACTCGCTGTACTCGAAGCAATAACAAAGACTTACTTCAAATTCCTGTAACGCATACTACTTTTGGTCAACGGAATTTTAGATATCTTGCGACAAGACTTTACAACATTCTTCCTGATAAAATTAAAACATGTCATTCACAAAAAAATTTCAAGGATAGCGTAAAAATTTGGATCAAAAGTAATGAAAGGGCCTTTACCGGCGCACTCATCCAAATTCGCAGTTTTTGATGTAACCTAATTATTGTACAGTGAAACTCTCTTAAGAAGTTTTCCAAGGGACCGGGGAAAAAAAACTTCTTAAGTGGGAAAACTTCTTAAGTGGGATTCAATTTTAGCCATTTAATAACTCGAGTCCGGGGCATACGTCATTCCTATGTCTACCTATGTTAAATTGTCGTGAAAACAAGCTCATATGATCCAAGCGGTCAAAAAAAAAAATATATATATATACATCTTCTAGTTATCATGGTAATTAGTATTACATATGTATTTAGAAAAAGGTGGGAATGTGAAATAAATGAAAAATGGTAGAACATAGTTGATTATAAAAAGTTTATTTACATACCTACATATAATTTTTTTTTTTTTTTCGAAGTATTTATCTATAGTAGATTGCTTAACTCTATTATTGAATTCTTTTGTTGTAAAATTTTGACTAAACATTACAAATCAAAACAAAACCATCCCATGGACAAAGTAAACACAATTTTAAAACTGTTAAAGTACATCCCTCGAAAAAGCCACTCGAATTCGGATAGTAAAAGTTGCAGCATTCCAAAAGGTTCATACTGTTGATCTTATTTTAAATTGGTGTAAAGGCAATGGATTATACATATTTACTTGTTAGTGATTACCCACTCTTAACTTGACAGTTGAAGACAGAGCTGTGGATATACGCCGTCTCTTTTTTACGCTTTCGTTTACTATATGAACTGAGGGAGAAAGAAAGACTTGTTGTGGTTAATTTTACCAAGCGGTTTGATAAAAGGACACCGCAAGTAATTTTGCTAACCGCAAGTAATTTTGCTAACCGCAAACTAATGATAGCGGGTTCTTTGCCTCAGAACCGTTTGCGTACTGCAACCCTGCCATGGCACTGCACAGAAAAATCTCACAAAGTCTACGCGGCAAACTGCTTATTAGTTGGCGGACTTTAACATTTTTGCACGCTTGCTGCTTGCTTCAATGGCATTTGAGAGACTATTGTTATGATGTATTTTCGCCAGGCACAGTCGACTATCGTATATTTTTAAAGATATTTTAATCCTTTTCTAGAAATTCCTTATGAAAATAAAATGCGCAGCTCAATATTATGTACCTGTAGGTTCATTTATGGTCCTACCTAACTAGCAGACATCGAATAGCTACGATTTCGCACATAAATAAATGGCTTGATGCTTGAATCAGAAAGTTATATCATACGAGCTGTTTGACGCTGGAATTATGTATAATCTGTGAACGCATCCAAAAACTAGAAAAATCATTTGCGAAGTTTCGTTTCAATCTACATTTTAAATTTATGCATATGTATTTCCTAACCTTCAAACTTAATTTACGACAAATGTCAGATGAAACATGATGCACGGCAATTTTTGATGTTTGAATGAAAAAAACGTAATTATAATGCATATTTTACCATCTCCCCCGCCATATAATCATGTTGTTATGTATTTAAAGGTGAAATATTCCGTATTAACCGTGATCCGATAGATTATCAAAAGTTTTTCGTGTTTTACAAATTCGATGGAATAAAAATTTTATACAATAATATTACGAAACATCTCTATGTTCATTATCAAAGAGAAGATTATTGAAGGAGGCGTCAAATGTATGCAAATGTAGATCTAGCCCACGTTGTCATTAAGGTTGAGTTTAATATAATCTTTCATGTTATTTCGGCCTTAAAGACGCTTGCATATTTGTTACATAATTCCGCATTGTTTATTCGTTCCATTGCTATTTTACCTAGTTAGGGGATTAGGAGACGGGGTATTTGGTTTATTTATTGGATGTTTATTGGTTACGGCAGGTTACGGCTTACGGCCCGGCGGCCGACAAAGGGTTTTATGGTCTCAGGTACTAGGTATGGGTTTCAGTCAACGTCTTTCAATTTATGACTTGGAAAAAGGTTCATTTTAGATATTTTGCGACACAATATTTCGTTTGTGTTGATTTTACCGCCGGATTTCTAAAACCTCTTAAGCGGGAAGCAGTTTTAGCTCTAAAACTTCTTATGTGGGAAAAAATCGTGTTTTTTGTATGGAATTTTCAAGGGACCAAAAATCAAAACTTCTTAAGCGTGAAAACTTCTTAAGTGGGAACTTCTTAAGCGAGTTTTACTGTATGTATTTTCATATAATTGTAGGTATATTATTACGACTATAAACGAACTTGGTAAATGATGTATTGATATTGATGCTACCTAACTATTGAGTGTTCGTATTTTTATATATTTGTAGGTACGTTATAGTACTATAAATAAACTTGGTAGATAGCTGCCTCAACACAGGCTAAGCCTAGTGAGGCGGGCTATGATAAACATTAACATTTCTATTATTTACTTTATAATAAGAACCCTCAACTTTTTGTAATTTTTTATGTATTCTAGATATTTACATGCTCATAGTTGCAAATTTATTGAATAAAGATATTATTATTATTATTATTTATGGAACTCCTAAATATTGAGTTGAGGTAAATGGGAGTCCGCTTGTATGTACCCCTATTTGAATCTCGTGGACCCCCAAATTTTTTTCTCGCTGACATAGACCCCCAGCAAGCCGATATCGACCCCTGGGGGTCCATATAGACCACTTTGGGAACCTCTGTTCTACCCTATAAATAATAGGGAGCATACCTAAAGAAAAAAACCAACAACATCATATGTGTAATTGTATTAATAATTTACCTTTAAGCTGCAAGTGACACTGCTGCGCGTGTTCGGAGTAGTGTTTCCTGCAGGAGAAGATCTCCCCGCACAGGGGGCACTCCACCTGCTCCCCCATGTCCTCCTCCCCCTCGGGAGCCCCCAGGCTGTCCCCCGCCACATCCTCCGAGCTCAAGCCCTCCGACATCATGCTCTGGCCGCAGTTCTTCTCTGGGTCTACTTCTAACTCGTGTTTCAGGTACCTGGAATAACAATTTAACCTTTACAATGCTAACCTTTTCAAGGCAATGTATGACGTGGCACGTTTTGATTCAATGAATGAGTTTTAGTGAAAATTCCCGCTAATATCTCCTATCTTCATAAATGTTAATTTTTCAGAGGAAGAAAAAACCTCCTCATTCAACACCGGTTGCAACATGTTTCATGCAAAAAATAGACTATCATACTGAAGTTAGGAATTATATAATCATTTAACTTTAACTCAGCAGTCATGTATTTCAATAAAAAATATTTAAATATTTAGGACAAAGGTATGATGGTATTCAAAAAGTTAAATCTTAAACAAATCGAGTTAGGAGGTTTTGGTAGTTTAGTCGTGATGCAACATCCGTGTACGGTGAGAGACGCTGATGGATCGCATATGGAACAATCGCGTAGATCAGTAGACCATTGATTTATCAAGGCGATTTGAGTTTGCCTATAGCAGCTCCAGGTCAGTTAAATAGATCAATTCAAACCTACATTCTGTCTTACACCAGTGTTGGAAGCTAATACGGTGAAGAACTATCAGTACCTAGGATGGTCAACAGCATTTGTACCAGAATGAGACATATAATAGGCCTCGATTTGCATGCATTTCTTAAATGAAGACATATGATTTTCTACACTTCGTAGTACCAACATTCTACATAGATACAAATAAAATACATCTGGTCTTCAGGTAAATGACACAAACAGTTTTTTATAGACATCTTATACTTCGTATTCTATCTATTCGGCTCAGACGAAACCTTAACAAAAATTAATTGATTGAAATTCACGTTGATTTTGCACTGCATAGAACTTACCAATTTTTTGAATTAACATGTGACTGGTGTACTTGGCCATTTTCAATGGTAAGATGAGGTAGTATGTACTGGTCGTTTGGGCCCAGTGGGGCCTGAATGAACACGGGGTTTGAATGGTCGCTGGACATGTCCTCGCGAAGGTATTCCTCGTTATCAGGCTCTACCACCACGTGGATTCCTTCCATTAAGTCTTCAGGCTCACTGAATTCACTCATTTCATCAATCTGAAATAAAATACAATCATCATTATAATAAACCTGAGATGTTCAGGGCTGCAGCCTGCAAGGTGAATATTACCCTGACGATAGCCAACCACTGATAGAATAGGGCACAAGTAGAAGAAAAAAACATGATTTAACTCTTTCTCATAAACAACACATGTAATATAGAGATTCTGTTGTATCATCATTTATGAGAAAGAGGGAGAGGTTCCAGAAGATCTTTCAACAGCAGGACTATGTAAATTTTGAATCATAAGCCCATGAAAGGGCAGTTCATTCAAATGGAATGTCTGACTAAATAACAGCATCTGCAGTGTAATTTGTTATGCATTTGTTATGACTATGAGTTTACACTTTAGACTTAAAAGATATGGATTCGATTCTCAACGCAAAACAATAATTATTTGGCATGGATTTGTGACCTTATCAAGTGACTTTACAACTGTCATAAGAAACACTCACATAAATAAAGCCCAGTGAGGAACACCTTTTTCTGTTAATTGAGTACCAGAAATTGAGGCAGTGAGAAACAAGGCGGATAGAAGATTCTTTGCAGAATATAGGAAGGTTTAAATTAGACAAAATTTGTAACCTTAGCATGAGTCTCTCTAATGTGCGCTTCATGCTGTTTCTGCCTTCTGAATGTCTTGGGGCAGTGGTGGCAAGAGTAAGGCTTCTCTACGGCAGCGTATAAGGGCGGAGGTTTGTGGGTCTGCTCATACATTAAGGCTTTCTCGGTGGCAAACAAGGCTTCTTTATCATTTGTACTAAACAGGGATTTGTCTGCGTTGATATAGGCGGGCATCTTATTGTGCGGGTGGTACATGGAAGACTTATCGGGCTCCGTGCTCTCGAGGGACAGTTCCACCAGCGCTTCAGGTAATTGTGAGTTTCCCACCATGCTTTCTGCTATCTGAAACATACAATATAACAAATAATTCACCTACCAAACCCTCTACAGATCAATTTGTTGGTTCACTTTGGGGTTTTGAGCATTGTTTTTTTTAAATCTTAAGCCCACGTTTAGATAGCCACAAAGTGTCCATGATCAGTCACATCTGTCCTAATGATAGGCATCGCAAGGAATCTGTAACGTTGTCCCGGCATCGAGTTGGAATAATATTGCACAGCTGCTGACTATGTACAAATCGCAAGTACATCGTGCTGTCAGCTTTGGCAGCCACCTCTGCGGTTAACCTCCTTCGATTTGAGGACACTAGATAACTGGAAAAGTATTGATTCAATGCAAAAACGAGTCACCTATTTGATTACAATTGCAATCTTTAGAACATAGACATCAGGTGGGAGTTTCGATAATAACGTGTAGCATAATATAAGGTGCTCCAAAGAACTAGCTTAATTGATTCCTTTAGCACTAGTGCATAGCCACGAGACATGGCAAACATTGAGCACCCAGCATTATGTACATGGTTGACATTTGCTGTTTGAGAACAAGTAATGAATGATTGAACTAATTAAATCTATGTCATAAAAAATAAGTAATTGTTTTTTATTTTGATGTTTAAATTAAATAATTTATTACCTTCTCCATTGATATGTTACTGTTATCATGTTGCATCTGGCCCATGTGGTTTCCTATAATAATAGTTGTGTTTTGAGGTTCATAATGTTGTTTAAGATGGTGAAAGAATTGTAATTGGTCCTCGCCATAGTAATCCCCACACAGCTGGCATATGAATAAAGCACGCTCCTGAAAAAATAAAACAAAATTATTATCATTAACCTTATCTACGCGGCTGTTGCATATGTGATCCATTGACGACTATCTAAGTTTCACTTTAACATATACATACTCCCATAAAAAAATGCCACTGGGTGGGATAGATTGAAGGCTAGTAATGAAATGGTTAAATATTAATTAAAAAAGATACCACACAGGGAGTAACCGATTTTTGGCAACATAACTAGGTTATTATATAACTAGTAGCCAGGTTAGCATAAGTCACTGATGTCAGAATAAATAGACCTAAAGCACAAATTTGCATATCACTTCGATGGCCTGCAGGCAACCACGTGACAACCTATTTTGGCACCAGCGGGGTTAGTATATTGATTGAATAAAATACGATATCATTCTTATTTTGATGTTTAGATCACATCATTTTATTTATGACCTTGAGGTGATTTTGCACAAAAACAGCGCTATACAAATCATCCAAATATTATTATGCGAACATTTTGCATAATAACTCTGCAATTATTTATTTATTGTATATTTGTGAGAACCAATGATTCCAATAACATTTCACAACATTTTCAATTAATCATATACCTACGAGTACATTAATCTATTATATACATTTATTAAATCAGTTGCGATGCATCATTGAGGTTTGACTGAAACATGTCTATCTCTGAAGGATTATCTCCAGAAGCATGAGCATTGGTAGGTTGGTCCTCCCTCTTGGAAAAATAAAAGCCCGTGCTGCCTAGCTCTGCTCAAGTTATCTGGGACATAAACGTAATACGCTCCAGAACATCAGTATTATACGGTTTCCTGTGCATTCAAAATGTGTAAATATTTAAATGGTAAGAAGAGTAATCAAAAATCAAGTATAAAAAGTTATATACTTAATTTTAAGCATATTCAGTTTAATATGAACTTAAGATGTCAGTAAGCGACAGACAATCATACTATCAAAGAATAATAAAGTGATTGTTTAGTGCGGTGAGTAAATTATACAATAATTGCAAAAGGGAAAACTATACGCTCTTAAAAACTATTCAGATTTTATACAAAAATAAAACCTAACATTTTTAGTTACAGCTAGGGATGACGAAGAATTTTTACACCATTGTAAAAAAGAATGTCTTGTTCGTAAGTAGATTTCATTATTGAAGACTAAAATACTTTGACATCGATGTGAGTTGCCTTCAGACTGTCGGATATATTTACATATTTGCAAATCACTGACAGGTCCTCCGCCCCGCTGTTAGGTTGGTCCCCTCAACGTTAATGGTATATATGTATGTTGTTTCTTTAATCTGTGGTAAGGGAAGAAATAAGTAATAGTATCAGATTCTTACCCCTTGTAACGAATTATCAACAATCTGAGTGGAAGACATGGAATGATGTTCAGGCACGGCAAGGTCTTCCTCGTTGACTCCTTCCTGCAGAATCTCAACAGTCTGCTGAACGTCATCATTCATATTCTGACCGATGTTAATATTGCTTCTCTTTAACTTTCTTGAGATTCTTTTCTTGTGCGGCAAGCTTTTCCTATTCTGCTGCTGCTTATTGTGGGCGAGCGAAGCATTGTTCATGTCGATTTCGCAATCATCAGATTTCAACTGCGATTCATTGTCCTCATGATCGTGATCATCGATTGCCTGTAAAATTATAATAATTTCCTTTGTGAATACGTCCATAAGAGCGATTTTTCAAAATTGGAATCGATTGAAGTGTCGAGATCAAAATCAAAAAGAATATTTTCAAATCCAGACATGTGATTAAATTATAGCAGAAAATTATTTTAATTCTATATTTGAAACTAACTGTACCCCGCCACGCATTTTTTCGTTTCCAGGCAGATAGAGAAACGATAGCGTTGCTTTTACATCCAACAGATGATGCTGTTTTTTTAAAAAAAAACATGTTTATACCTGTCACAGGTAATATAGGTAGATAAAAACACATGCGTATTCTAACGCAACATTGTCTCAAAATTTCAAAGCAATTGGTGAAGACTTTTGGAGATTTAAGATTTTGAACAAACGAACATTTTTATTTATATAGATATAGATGTGCTTGCTTTTTCTGGATATGTTTAAGAGTGGAACTATGCAAGTCAAGTTACATTTCGTGATTTTTCACAAGTAACAACTAGCGTATAAATAAAAAAGCATCAGACAAAAATAAAAATTCGTAGGCGAGGAAAAGAAAATAAACATTAGGAGGCAAATAAACATTAAATAGGTCTGTGAGAGCAATAACGATAGATGTAGTTCTTATGATTATGACGTACATTTCTTACACACATAAATGTACCAAAAAAATATTTTTGTATGAGTTTTTACTCTCTTCTAAAATAAGGAACTCGAGTGAAAAAAAAAATATTCATATAGATCAATAAACGCTGATTCTGAATATATAAGTTTTATTATATGTGGAATTTATAAATCATCATTTAAAAATTAATAATCATCAAATTAAAATTGGCCTGACTGAATTTGTTGATTCTGACATCACGGGTCTTGGAAACAGTTCACAATGTCCACATTTCATATTGTTTTGTATAGAGATAGAACTAATGAAATTCAGGTATTGTTTGTATTTAAAAAATTTCATTGTTGTTGTTTCAGTGTTGACGAAATTGAAACATTATTTAGGCCTCAATAATTAAAATCCAGACGGAAAATAACAGAAATCGGTTACATTCAGGGACAGTCAAACAATCTTCCCAAAGTTGTTAATTAGTTGAGCGGCATCAAAACACAATAATATTTATATTATTACCTATGATAATCGAAACTATCTATCTAATTTAAAAAGAAATTATGGACTTGAATCACCAAAGTGTAAACAAACTAATACAATACATATACATTTTTGTTATTTGTTTTTGGGGGTGTTATGCCATGTTGCGCTAACTCCTTATTTAGCCAACGTTTCAGACAACGTTACAGTGTCCATCCTCAGGGCAGATGTGTACTGGACACTGTAACATTGTCCGAAACGTTGGCTAAAGAAGGAGTTAGCGCAACACGGTATAACACCCCAAAAACAAATAACAAAAATACATTTGGCAGTAAAAATCTTAAATCATATAATACATATACTTATACAATATATATATACACGGTTGACATTTGTCACATGAGAACGGGTCGCTTCTACGATTCGTTCTTAGGTTCAACAGCTCGGCTGTGGAACGAACTGCCGGCCTCTGTGTTTCCTCCCTCCTACAACTTGGGACTCTTCAAGACCCATGTTCACTCCTTCCTCTCCACAAAAAGACCCTCCACACAGCATCCCCAAATATGACATAGGCCCTGAGGGAAATTATTTTCTTCAGGGCCTCCTGTGTGGAGTTAATATTAAAAAATATATATATATATATACACAGGTTAAATTTATAAAAACATTTTAGATCATCTAAATGAAACTATTGTAATTTCATCAAAATGATCCCCGCAACTAAAGAAGCATTTTTCTTATTGGTTAGTTTTTCATAGTAATGCAAGTTTCAGAACACTAATCATGTACGTCATCAGGTACGGTCACGGATGCATTTTTGCACTTTTGTACAATACAATAACAGTGGTGACGAGATGCTGACATTGTTCGTCAATATTAAACGGTTAAACGTAAGAATAAAAAAAGTCTCAACTCTCGCAGCCACCATACAAAATATAGTGCATATTGAAATAAAATGTGGGCTCCTTGTTACCGGTGACGTCACACAGACACTACAGAATTGGTGTGTTGTGGAGCCCCGTAAAATAAAAACATTGAAAATCATTTTAACTATTAAAACTAACTACGACAATAAAAAATATATACTGGTATTTAAGTTACAAGGTATTAGAATTGATAAGAATAAAAATAAATTAAAACGATTGAAGTGGATTGAAAACGATACTTTTTTGTTTCAAAGGCAGTATAATCTTTTGCCATCTCAGCATTGTATAAATAATGCAAAAATTGTGGTATCGAAATAATAATATATAATCGAAAAAACCAAAAGCATTGCACATTTTATACATTTTTTGAAGAAAAATAAGGTTGCATAATGTCATAAAATCTTAACCCTGATAGTAAGAGATAGGAAGACTCACCTTGAAGTTCTTGGTGTGATATTGCTCATTGGGTTTGTTGACCTGGTACCATTGGGAGACCTGCTCTCTTTTCAATGGAGGTAATGGAGGCAACAAATTGGGAACCTCAACTAAGTCTGATTCTCTTAATTCTACATGTCCATCCTACAAAAAATATTATGTTTAGGGAAATAATAACAGAACTTGAATAGAACCTTCACAGAACTTGAAAATCAACTTTGAAATTTGACGAATTGTTCAAATTCTGTGAATCAACCCGTCCTTACTCTTGATGATTGGTGATTTACTTACCCCATTGTGGTGATGATAAACTCTAATAGAACTGTTCAAGAGAACACTGGATGATTCCACTGGTCTCCCCTCACACACAATCTAAAACAAATTATCAACATTATTTGACAAAGAGAGATTTTGACATAATATTTTTTAAGATTATAAAGGTACTCGTAATTAAAATAAGAAATGTATATGGAATGTACATAAAACATTAGGAAGTCAAGAATATATATAAGAGGAAGTTACTACAAAAATTACAGTTAGTCCACCAACAGAAGTATTCCTTATTCTAATATTTAGCAGTGGGGTATTATTTTCATAAAAAATATCTTTGTGTAGCTGATATAAGGATTATTCAAATGTTTTATGCGCCAAGTAAATGGCTATTAAATTGCAAAATACGAAGCAATAGTATTGTCTTATTCTATTAAATTCTGTGCACATATTCAAGTAAAGCATTTGGAATAGAGTAGGTCAGACTCTTAAATGGGAACACACAAGCATAAATTATTTTAACAGAATGTGCTCAAAACTAACTATGTAACATGTCAAATAAATAAGGAAAATGGAAGAATAAAAATAATGTAAATGTTTTTGCCATAAAGCAGAAACTGGACAACTAAGTTTTAATAGTAATACATGCTTAACCTTTACATACCTGAGGTTAAAATTTAATGGGGGTCACTTCATTCAGCTTAGCAAATTTTATGAGGGACCCTAGTGGCCTCCCTTAAATAAACCCATCAAATATTAGTTACTACAGTTTCAACGGGACATCTTCGGCCAGCAGTCAATCATTAAATAATGCAAAATGGTAAAACAGATAGTACAAAAGCGAGCATGACTTTAATATATTATTTTAGTCCTTTCCTATAAAATTCACCTTTTACGACTGCACTTGCAACATGTTTGCAACGAGGTATTTTTAAAAAAGTAGTGGAGAAATGAACGACAAAGTCGTGAATCATGGGCGGGGTGAAAATAATTTCATCAGAAAATGATGAATTTCACAGAATTTCCGTGATGTTGAATAAAAAACAATAAACCTTACAAATAAGCGCATCATAAACAAAATTGATTAATTATGAAATAAAAGAGACATTTACCTTTGCAATGTTTAATTTAATTTACCTTTGCAATATTCCCTAGTTCATGCATTCGGGCACTTAGACTGTGTTGATGCACAAACTGTGTGGCCACTAAAGCAGCCGCCAGTCTCCGGTCATCCTCGGTGGGGGGCTCTGTCCCATGGCCCTCGCCCTCCCCCACGTTGCCTCCCTCTCCTCCACCCAGCAGCTCCGGACTCCATGCACACAGCTGGCCATCTTCGCTCACACTCACCTGCCTAAAAATTATTAAAAAAAAAAATTATAAAAACTTTCAGTAATCAGTATCCATATAGGCATCAGGAGTCTGGCTGTTTTTTTTAAATTTATTAATGGTGATCGAAACATTTATTTATTGTTTCTTTACATTGTATCTTTTTTACATTAGAATTTTTAACCTCTTTTTTTTTGAACAACTCAAACTAACAGGCTTCGTACGTGTGACAAAAATGTGGAGCGACACGCTACTATAACTATACGAGCCATCAACAATAACCTAGAATCTTAGATGCATGCGGCATACATGGACCGCATGCAAGCGACCGCAGCCGGGGATCATTCGAGAACTTGCGACGAGAGCGCGCCAGCTTTACCACGGCTTATAGGACCACCTGGGAAGCTCCACCAAGTTGCGCGTTTATATAAACGCACTGCACCATAGTTTAGTCTAGCAAACATGCTTGCATGGCGTCGAGAACCAACTACATTACACTAGCAAATTCATCACCATTTATCTCCACCATCCACAGTGTTGAGCATCGGTCTGGAGAATTGAGCATCTCACTGGTGAACCACGACAATCTTCATCTTGTGGTCTTCAGCACCAGCTGACCCCAACATCAGAAGCCTCCGCCCGCATGGCGTCGAGCATAGATCTACATCCAGTTACTACATTAACATCTTTTATTTGTCTCTACCTACAGTCATCCCAAAAATAAACTGCCTTCTTTTTCAGGTGAATTGGGCACAAATGGCATTGTTTCCTAAGATGGCTTGGTAATTTTTCTTCATGAACATCGATGGTTACTTTTGTTCTCTCTGATATAATTTAGCACAATCGAGGAGAGTTTTGTATATATGTACTATTTAGAGATATTCAACAATATATTGTACCAATAACATGACACATTCTTACCTGCACAGGGATTGATTTGTGTAGCTATTAGTGTGTAAGGCTCCACCATTGATAGTCATTTCCTGTAATAAAACAAAACATAATAATGTTGATTCAGTTTTGTAAGGCAGAGTTTCAAACCTTTCTCAGTGGTTGAGAGACAAGACAAGGAGTTTTGACATCACTTTAAATTGCTAGATCAAGCACCACATATTAAAATGGGTATTATGTTTATTTATGCACAGACCCGTAATAAATCATGGGATACCGCACAAGGGTTCCAACTGCTCCCAACCATCTGGAGCCAGTGAGACTATAGCATCCCCAATTGGGATATGTTGTGAGGCTGAAGGTAGTAGGGAGGGAAAGGAGATGGGGAAGAAGAAGGGGAAGTACCTGGCTATTCAGATCTAGTCACCAAACATGGCCATAGCCATTTCAAGCAACATTTCAATTCTGGAAGGTGGTCTTACACCAGGTCAGTATCTTCTACTCTGATATGTATAATTGTAGGATTTGTGAAGTTGAGCCGTAGTTGCCTATGAAAAAATTATATTATTTTTCTCTTATTCCGCTTCACTCTTAATACGCAATATTTCAATTTCAAATAAATGGATTTAGCTTTATTAATTTAAAACATGATTTATTATGTCAGGGGAGACAGAAAAATACGCACTTTTAATTTTAATTTCGTTTATTAAGTCACTTACGCGATATGTCAATTAGTATGCGGCGCCCGCAGCCGACGGCGACTATGTTCATATCAAGAGTTGGATTATATTCATAATATAGTATTAGAATTAAATCACAAACCAGTCTATACAAACCTAGCGTAGCCCACAAACTACTTGAAAACTGGGATATAACTCTAAAGGGGACGCGAGCAGGCGTTATTAAAGGTTCCCCAACATTTATAGTAACTTTTAGTAATAATATAACTAAATTCAAGTATTAATTCAAAGTAAACATTCCATATTTACCGTGAAGCGTAATTCGTAACCTTTACCAAAATTATTAAAAACAATCATAAATTTACCATCTGAATGAACACGTTGTTACTAACTTTAAAAATCATTATTTAGATGTGTCAAAACTGTGAGAAAAAGAAATTCACATTTCGAATACAGAATTATTATTATTAATTATTAAAATAAAATTATTTTAGCACATACTTTATCGCTTGTCTGATATGATTTAATATTTATCAGTTTCAATTTGGAAAACTAAACGTTCATTGAACTGGAAAAATTTTACGCACTATGCAGAAATATGTAGGAATCGTGAACCGTCACTGGTAGGAATATTTAACGTGACACATGCATGCACCGACAAAATTAACATGTTTAATATTTTTACTTGTGTTATACAAAAAAAAAACACAATATATTTAGAAAGTACAGAAAATATGCATGGTCTTGCAAGCTAAGAATAAAACAGAGGTTTTTATATATGTACTTATGTATATATAAAAATAAAATAAAATGCAGTCGAACTTGGTTATAACGATCACGGCTATAGTGAGTTCATGGCTATAATGAGATATTACAGAACAATATGTTAGTTCAGCCTTATCTTCATATAATGGTTGTCTGTTATTACGAGGTTGATTCACTGATATTATGAGCAAATAATTTAGTCAACACAATTTCTGAATACATGAACGTGTCCTTGGGTCTGAAAAAATAGTTATTATTCATGAATTTTCTATCCTGTTAGGGAGAGATACATATTTTTATGGCACTACCTGTGTAAGATTGTTGGATAAGTGAACCATTGCTATTCATCAGGCACAATGTAAAATTGTCATAAAATATGGGAAATTTGAGCTTGGCAAATTTGTTCCCTTTTTACGTCTTCTTTTATATTACAACTCATTGTATGTTTATAAACGAACCTAGTTACGAGTACCTACAAACCTGCAAAGAGTAAATTTATTACTTAGATTTTTTTCTATAGCCAAGTGGGCCGTATGAAATTGATATGCGGGTTGCAATAATAGGGCCGCGGGTTGTGCAACACTGGTTTGTGATAAACAATATTTGACAGCTGAAAACCAAAACAATCCAGCAAGCTAGTTATTTATGACTAGTACGATTTTACAAGCGGTACAGGTACAGTACGCACAAGGTGGTGATAATAAGATAGACAATTTAGTGATATTTTTCTAGGAAATCTTGAACCAGGTGATGATAGTTATAATGCGTTGATTGTTTTGAAGAGGAAATTGAGAAGCATGAATGCGAAATCTTTAAAACAATCATTGATAATAAATTTGAGTAAAAAGTGTATTTTTCTAATTATTTTTTTAATAAGTAATACCAACTCCTATTTTGAAAATATACTGTACTTTTGCGAATATATTGATAGTAGAGGCAGGTAGGTACGTACATACGACTTTTGAAAAACCTATTTTGGATATAATGATTAACGCTATGGCTAAGGAGCAAATTTACTCAGTCCCCTCATGCACGTTATAACCAAGTTTTACTGTACATACATTTCAATAGAAAATATATATCGGATTCTAGTGACAAGATTGTAAATGTCATAAACAAGAAATGTTGAAGAGCACCATCGCATGCTTGGCCGCCCTCATTATTAATGTTTTAAGCTATATTATCCAGTAATAGCTTGGAAAAATTTTATGGTGGTTATTAATTTTCTGAGACAACCTGATATATTACATGTTTATTAAAGAAATAATGTGACATAATTTACAAAAAAAACAGTAATCATTTTATACAACATGTATCACCATAATAAAGTTAGGCTTGTGTGTATGGGGTATGTGTTTTTTTTTTATTTATATGTAAAAGTATTCAGTTTATATTTTCAGTGTGGTTTTTAAGATGAAGTTTAAAATGTTTGTTGTTATATCTGGTAATGAATCCAAATTTTTTACTTATTGCATCTACAAAGCAAAACAGATAAGAAACCCAATTATCAATGCCCAGTCTAATTACTTTTATTGAGCATAAAACCTACTTGAAAGGCATTTGAAGATACCTCCTTGGCAAATGTATACTTTGTTGAATGTGATCATAGAAAATATTGACGCGTGTATGTTCATGGCTGTCTACTTTATTTGAAATGTAATGTAGACAAATTCATAATGTTGTGTTTATTTTCATTTAGATTCCGGATTGCAATAGGCAGAGGGCTGAAACTATGCTACAAGCCAGAAAATGAAAGAGACCTGATTTGAAAAAATAATAACATAAGGAGTTTAAAATGACAAGGGACTAATACTGAATAATTTCTAAGGTTTTACAGGTAAAAACAAAAGATATACCTCCGAGGCAGGGTGATGAGGAGAAATGTAATGGGAAACATTTTTTTCTTCAGCCAGTAAGCTTCCCTCAATGGTGCGCATATTTAATTTCATGCTCTAGGAACTTTTAAATTATTGCGTTTTATTAAACGTTATTACTTTTTAACACAAATTCAACCAAACGTTCAAAATTGGCGCTGTAGCGAATTGACAGCTGATGAACCAAGGTCATATTGAAGAAATAGACGCTGTATTGTGTGCTTTATTGCAAAATAAACTAATTAAAAACAAATCAACACATTGCTAACTCATTAAGGAGCACTATAAATAACTGATTGTACACATATTTTATAAAATAAAGAACTTTCAAGACAATTAAACGCTAACAACATCCATCTTTTGACACACGACAACCATTGACAACTGACAATCACAACCATAAATATCGTGCCAACTGGTGCCAACTTAATATACCGATCACAACAGAAGCGTAATTATGTAGTCTATGGAAAATTATTTTCAGTTTTTTCCTATATATATTTTTGTAAATACAAGGTAACTGTATTATAAAATTAACAAAAGCTCATTCCTGTAAATAATGGCAAAAAGGATATATTTTTTAAATAATGTGGCAATAACCTGTGTAATTCTTTAAGTTAACATTTTTCGAACCAAAAAGCGGCAGATAACATTTTTAAGTGGCTTTTAACCCCAAAGAAGTGTTCCAGCCAACCAAAATGAACATTGGTACAAAATAACTGGAAAAAAAACATTATTTTGGCAAATCTAATTCTTCTGCTTGAAATTAAGTACAATATTTTACGGCAATTTTTATTATGAAATATATATATCTGCAAATAGAAACCAACCCTCAACCCCTAAACAATCCCTCAATAGAGACGCCTCTGAAGATGTTTAAACAATCGAAAGTGAGAAATGCAAAATGTGCACTTTGCGAATATATTTTGTTTCATTGGGTCGATTGAATACTCCCATCACTATTCACTCCGGCATGTATTTTCGTTTTACATGAGAGTGGTATATTTATGACATGATCCGTCAGATCGCGTAATTTTGTAGTTACTTTTTCTTTATGGAGGGGGTCGTTTGCGTTTGTGATAAAATGCCACAAAAATAAAGTTTACGGTGTGCGCTGTTCAAAAATTTAATACAAACTCTAAAACTTCATATTAATTATTTCATTCAGTGTTATTTCCTAATTGGAATATCAGCATGTCCAAAATGACACTTGTAAGTATCAATATTTATAGATCTCATTTCTACCAAAATACTAACTATATATGCAAAAAAGTTTCTGTTTTTTTTAAATTATCAGTATTTTTCAACATTTTATCAAAATAATTGCCATCTTCCATTCATGATAACGTTTTTATGTAGTATGTTGTGTGCGGTGTTTTTCCTACGAAGTAATATACATAATTATCTCGGGAGAATACAAAAAAGTTTACCGCTTAAAATAATGTAAATATCCTCTTTTAGAAACGATTAGGTAACCGCTATCCCGGTTAACAGTAGCATTGTGTGTAATGGTAATCGTTTTGTCAGATCAACACGAGTTCGTCTGCTAAAAATACTTTCAAAATATTATAACTATTTCCAAATCACGAAAATATTACCAAATTACAAGTAGTGAGGTACATCCCCCACCTTCGACATTATTTTCTTAGCAAAAAATATAATCGGCGAACGGAAAACAAATAAATTGAAAGTGAAAGCATTGAAAACAGGTTGCTGGACGTTATTGTAGATTCATATTGACCTATGATTAATTCTTTTTCGATATTATCGCTACCGTACGAATACATAACCGCAAAATGTTCTAAAACATTAATATACTTCATTAATTTAGTCCTTCGGTAGAGTCATAACTAACTCGAAAAAAGTTCAATTTGTAGGCAGAAAAGACCTTGCGCTAGTTTTCATGAGCAGGTTTAGTCGTTTATAAATAACAATTTGGAACACGATCGTTAATCAATACCATAAATAGTTCTTTTAGCATAAAGGTAGGTGACATTAAGAACGCCAAGAACCCTTATTTATTATTTTTTTTATATTAACTCCACACAGGAGGCCCTGAAGAAAATAATTTCCCTCAGGGTCTATGTCATCTTTGGGGATGCTGTGTGGAAGGTCTTTTTGTGGAGAGGAAGGAGTGAACATGGGTCTTGAAGAGTCCCATGTTGTAGGAGGGAGGAAACACAGAGGCCGGCAGTTCGTTCCACAGCCGAGCTGTTGAACTTAAGAATGAATCGTAGAAGCGACCCGTTCTCCTGTGACAAATGTCAACCGTGTACAAATGTTGGACGCGCGTTTGGCGTGTATCCCGACTACTCACCGGTGCCGAAGGGATCAATGACGCTAGTTCCTCAGAGCATCTTCCATTGTAATACCGATAGAACAAGGACAGCATACCTACCTGACGCCTGTGCTCTAAAGATTGCGGTCCGTTTGTTAAGATTGGAGAATCTATCAAACGGACCGCCCGTTTCTGCACAGAGTCAAGGGTTTTTTTCAGGTATTTAGGGGCTCCGGAACTCCGGACCAGAGATGGCTGCCAAATTCGACAGTAGGGCGCACTTGCGATTTGTACAGGGTCAGCAGTTGTGTACTATTAAAGTATCTGCGGGCCCTGTACAGTACGCCCAGCTTCCGAGAGGCCAACTTTACTCTGGCTTCGATGGAGCCCCGTACCTGAGCTGGTCACTTATAGTTACACCAAGCATATCAATGGAACCTTATCACCTTATTAATTTGACTGTACTTTAGTGTAGTTCTACAACACAATAATCTTATAATTTTTACGTACAAATGTAGAATAAGTCGGGGACGCCCAAGCAAGACATACCACGATTAGGAGAATCAAATACTTTAGTCGGGCCATGTAAGAGTCAGAATAACATGTATGAATGAGAATGAAGCAAGGAGTGTGAGCCAAGACCGAGTTGTTCGGCGGTCAGTCCTATCTGCCTCCCTCTGTGAAACGGCGTGATGGTTTGTTAGTTAGTTAGTTAGTCCGTAATTTAATTAGATACCCACCTAATAAATAACAGGTCCTATTTAGAAAAGCCATTCTTACAAGATTTATCAAGTTTTATTTCTGCGTATACACTTGCGAGCGGAACCATGGGAAAATAACGAACTAACCGCAAAGGGCGCGAACCGCATAATAGAATTATTATGAATGAACAAAAATTAATAATTATTCGTAATAAGTCGTGGTTCGGCTCTCAGCTACATAAATGTATAGGTACGCATCATAACAATAAATATCACAACAACCTTTTATAATAATGTACATTTCATATCACGCTATGACCGTGATATGAAATGAACATTATCACGATCATAGCGTGATATGAAATGAAAAATTCAATGTTAGATTATTTAATTTTATTAGCGCCCCAGCAATAATAAAATGGAATAATCATTCTTTACTAAGACAGCCCGCAGGCGAGAGGCTTTAGTAGTTGCGGTTGCAGGCATACAAATCCAGTATGCCGCGTTTTGGTTTTAGTTGATCAACTTTTATTGAACGAGATTTCCAGAGATGTGCAAAATGGGTACCCAAAACCATTTGAAATGCAAAATGGAAATGGGTCAAAACTTTTCCATTTGAAAATGCAAAATGGTTTTTAGAAAAGCATTTCAAATGCAAAATGCAAAATACCTATTTTCAAAATGCATTGAAAATGCAAAATGGTTTCTCAGGTTAAACAATTAAAATAATTACAGATTTTTTAAACAATTTTGTCATTTAATAATGGACATCAATGTAGAACAAACATATTACATGATGGTAAATCCAAAAACACCACGACTACAGATTATGAAACCACAAAAAATTTGCGCGGGACTAATTTTGCCAACGTAAAAACATAGAAACTGCTATCTAACATTTAATATTACAGCTTCATGGCTCCATGTTCAGTATTTTTTGTAATGGTATCACTCAATTGCCAGGGCTCCTACCAGGGAGCAACTTGACAAATGTAAATTATCTCTCATAGCGAGGTTGAGGACGGACTGATATTTGGGGCTTATGAAAAAAAATGAGTGGAGATAGTAGGAAGAATGTTGCAAAAAAGCATTTAAAATGGAAAATGCATTGAGAAAAGCATTTAAAGTGCAAAATGCAAAATGGTTTTTAGAAAAGCATTTAAAATGCAAAATGGAAAATACCCATTTTGCATTTCCATTTGAAATGGATTTATTTGAAATAAAGCACATCTCTGGAGATTTCTAACTAAAAACTTGATCAACTTGGTTGAAAGAAGGTTCACACCTTGTCAATATGCTTTCTAAGTGTCGAGGTGATCAGCTAAAATTGCAACGTCTGAACCCGTATTACGGTATACGGAGATGCGCACACGAGAGACTTTTTTTTAAATTTATCTTTCTCGTCTGCGGATGGCCTAAGTCCACATCTCAAAGTTTAACCACGGAGGCTGTAGAGATAGAACGGTTGTAGATCGGTTTGTAGCATTTTTTAGATAGAAGATTTTAGTTTTACCTAATATAACCTGCACCGATTGGGGCGTATATAAGGGGGAGGGGGTTAGGAGTTTGAGGTTAACCCCCCCACTGGCCTCAGTATTCCGTAGAAAAACAATAGCAAGTACTTATGGATTGCATCCCAGAAAAAAAATATTTGCACATCTCTATATCAATGTGATGTAAATTAATAATAAATTGTAGTGAGAAGAGGTCTCGAAATCTTTCTAAAAAATGTCCCCCCCAACATGAATGCTATAGTTACACTACTGTGATCACTCGGACACTGACGTTAGGAAAAAAATAGTTTATACTTTTTTCTCTGTATAGCAGCCGTTTGCTATATCCGATAATTTAGCTTACTTTTGGAAAATGGTTAACTACCAATGAAGTATCGCTTACCTGACCTACCTACCTACCACTTACCAAACAAATAATATAGTCAGGAACATCAAATCGGGGGACGTAAAATGAATCTATCTCAATTTTATTTAGTTCGAAAGGGTCCTGTAACATACCTACTCGTACGATAAATATTTTTCTGCGATGATTCATTTCTTCAGATCTTTGAAAAGGAAAATGAACGATACACATTACACATGGATGGTTGCCAACTTGTGTATTAAATCAATTGTGATATCATCAGTAATAAGTATAAATAATAATTACGTTCTTTATAAGATAGCTGAAGTTGTTTTTGTATGTTTTTTTTATCATGCAATGTAATTAAATGCTTACAGAATGTGAGGATTCCAATTAGTGTAATTATTTGAGACGAGGTCATAAAATATAAGCATATATCAGGCAATGTCATTTTTACGCATGCTGATAAGACGCGAGGCCTGAGAGGGGTCGAAACCATTACTCAACCAATAATTATCCAAGCATAAACTGCGCGATATACTAGACTTGGTACCCGCGCTTGAGAGTGCTTGCAGCAAAAACCGTATAGTGCTAAATTACGATAAAAATCGAATTACCCGGTAATTCTGGTCTGGACAACTTTGGGGGGGGGGGGCCAAATGAGGAACTAACAAACTATTTTGTATCCACAAAATCTGAACTGGTGGCGTAGCTTATAGACTTTTGGGACCTCTACTTGCCAACACACATTGATAAAAAGAGATGGTGCAAATAATATTGTTGTATTTTCCAGGAATGTCATCTACGGGTACTATTATCTTTTTTTCCCTACGAAATACTACAACTAAATACAAAGACGCGTTACGTTCATACTAATCGAACAAAAAATATTGCACGTTCATATTTCCAGATTGAAATCGAATAACGCAACGCACGAGAAAAGAATAGCCACAACAAATTTGTGTGAATACATGGAATGGCCACAAATAACATCATTTTTAGCTAAATGAAAGGAACGCATTAGAAAGAGATAGCTACTCAAAGAATATGTTTACGGGTGAAACAGCTATATTATTAAGAACTCCCCTCGTTTCTCTTGCTTCCTCGCGACACCAGAGCGACGAGCATTTTTGTATCGACGTCATGCTCTGCTCGCCGCGCACATGCTCGCCCTTCAGTGGGCCGCTTTTACTGAAAGAAACTTCATCAGATTTGGTTTTGCTCGAGAATGATTTGTGCACATCTCTCAAAGCAAGGAAGGCATTTTTTTCACAAAAACGAGCCTAGAACGACGTGTTTGTGGCAGCCGGTGACATCTTGTCTGACCGCCAACCTTGTGTGCGATACTAAATCATCAGTTTGTCCATTGGACTCAGTTCAGTGCAACCACGCGCGTTGTCTCAGTAACATATCTTCCCTTTTAATTCATTTGAGCTACGTTCATAACTTTTTACTGCTTTCTGAATGGGGCTGAAAACTAAAATAAATCTATTTGAATTTCGATTTTGTTTATTTATTGAATGAATAATTCAATGAAGTGGAAAATAAACCACTTCAAACAATGCAATACCTACTATTTTCACTTACACACACACAAATTGGAATTTGGCTTAAATGTTAGCCTTTTTGATCTGGGGAGGAAGGTTCAATCCTCAGTCAAACCATTTTTTTTTACAGTTTTTAAATACATTTTAAAAGTTTATTACAGTTAAGAGCCAGTCTCTGGGGAAGAAGGTTCAACCCTCTCAAACAAACAAAAAATACAAATCATTTTTAAATGAAAATATGTCGCTGTTCCAAATTCCTGTAATATTAAAAAATCTTCTAATGAAAAAATAAGAAAATACACAGATTTAGGAAATGAAATAAAAAGAATTTGGCATTCTCAGACTATAAAAATATTACCATTCGTTATTTCGGCTACTGGCATTATACCTAGCTCTCTCATTAAAAATTTAGACGTATTAGATCTATCAAAAAATTTATATATAAAGATGCAAAAGTCGGTCATTTTGAATACATGTAGGATAACGATAGATTTTTTTAAATATTTATGTTGAGGGATCAGTAGGATTTATAGGCCCTGTTAGTGCCTGTTCCCACTTCCGTTTTAAAAACGGAGGCGGGTCCCGTTTTAAAAACGGATGCCCTAGTGGCTGTAGTGGATGTATGGAGCTGTTCACACTTGTCCGACACGATTTGAAAACGGATCCGACATTTTTTGTCGGATGGCTCGCCTACGCAGCGCGTCCGTTTTCAAATCGTGTCGGAACACGCTCGCTCATAGTGTTGTATGGAGCTGTTCACACTTGTCGTCTAGTTGTTCCGGCAGAGTCCCCGCCACACCCCGACCCCTCCCCGCCAGCTCCCAGTCGCAAGGAAGCAGGCACGCTGCGTGCTTGTATTGGGTTATTTTGTTAAGTAAATAAATCAAAACTACAATAATGGATAAGGAAATAAATCCCGAAAATTTAATACCACTGGTCGAAGAAAGAGTATAGTAATATTTTATCTTTAACTAAATAAAAACAAAACACGTGGTGTACACAACTTTTGTATATAAAATTTAAATTTAAATTTTTTAAATTTTAAAGCTTTAAAAAGCGTTTTTTAAAGATGCACGGAAGAGCGTATTAGTTTGATAAACACATAATAAAAAATATTTGAGTTTTTATTGTTTTCTTACTTTACTTTAAAATATGGATAGCCTTTCTTCAGGACAAATGCACTCTCTCAATTTTGTATTTTGATATGTTAAGCTCTCTGAAACTCATTCCAGTAGATGGTTAAAGGAAGTGATAGACATTCTCTTAAGCCATTAAGCGCCCTTGAGGTGATTTTCTCATGGTGAAAACGGCGCTATATAAATAATCCAATCATTATTATTCTAAAATAATTTAAGAACTTTAGTTCATCACTTCTCAACTCACCAATTAACACTTGGAAAATTCCTACAGAAAATCATTTGGCTATGATTGGGTGTAACCAAAATTTTCTTTTCACTTTTTTCCTTCTTTTTAATAAGTACCACATGACAACAAGAGCTTCATCGTCGTCCATTGCGCACCATTACTGAAGAATGAGCAAATAACATGTTTTTGTTGAATCGAAAATTATTTTTTTTCGTTGTCCGTTTTTAAAACGGAAGTGTGAACAGGGCCATTGGCTATCCGTTTTTAAAACGGGACCCGCCTCCGATTTGAAAACGGAAGTGGGAACGGGCCCTTAGAAGTTCTACCGAGCCGAACCCTCTGATATGAAAATATCTGGAGTCGGTGAATTATTTTCCCATTTGATCTCTGGTGAGTTGACGTGTTGTTCTTGTATTGTTTTTTTTTATTTTTATTTATTTTGCTTATATAATGCACTTGCATAGCGTTGATTGACTAGATGATCATTTGTGGAAAAGTGAGTGGAAGGGTTTAGTTTTTCCTATGGGGAAGATTTAACCCGGACAAAAAAAATCGGAAGTAGTAAAAACACCTAGTTTTTACGGGTTGATTTCGTTATTACCCACAACCTTCTGGCTGCTTTTAATCGTGGAAGTAACGCGTATGTAATCCTTTTAATTTGTCTTTACTTACGTTTGAAGAGAGAATTTATTCTCCATAAATTTAATAAACCAGAAGAACAATAAAAATTACCGTTAAAACTTGAAAGGATTTTACTTATCCCAATTTCGAACCATCTCACACAGCTTCAAAAACAGGTTATTGTAGTAGGTACTTACTTACTTTAACGTAATTGGGTAGGTATTGAAAAAAATCTGGATCCAACGTGAACTCATGATTTTGTTTGCAATTTGTTGTAAAATATAACATGAAGAAAATACAACGTTTTACTTTCACTAAATATGCAAATGACGATACTTATTTTAATTTTATTTATAAAATACTAAGTGCAAAGTGCGAAACTTGCCTGAAAGTATGATCGAATATCAACATGAAAAAATACAATTTAACAGAATAAGCGACGGAAACTTACTTTTTTACACGATTATAATGTGTACTCTTTAAAGATTATAATGTTGTAGGATTTATTTACATAATATTGTAACAAGGCCTGGCCGACAGTTGATAACAATCATTTATTATTATTTAGTAGCCATCCGTGCGAGTGTTCCGCGCTACGTGCAGTTTGCCTCAATTTACGGACTGATACATGTTCTTAGCGAGATAACTGTTTTAAATTGCGTTTTTTAACTGTTTTAAACACCAAATTAAAATTAAACATGGATGATTCAACAGAAAACTATGTAAGTTAATTATTTTAGAGTTATATTTACTACGAAAAAATTATGTTTTTTGTATTCAGCTTTGTTTTTGTCAAGTTGACCGTCAAAACCTACGATTTCTTAAGCGTTGACTTGGGTCAAACGTCAAACGTCAGGAATCTTGCATAATTTGGTTTTTTTTACAGAGGTAAGAGAGAGGTGTACCTACGAGTACTTTACTTCGAGAATTCTATAATCTTCAGCGTTACATAATTATTTTTTAAGTCATTAAGTCTTAAAATTTGTAATATAATATCCCCTATCTTGCAATTATTATTGTATAATTTTATAAACGTCACATAATTATTTGTTTTTGTCAATATCATAATAAATATATATTATTTATTACGATTTAAGTGTGCTCGTACGTATTTTCAGTTGCGAGTTGTGGCGATTATGATTATTCTATTGCGTGAATCGTAGCCGAACTTGTAAAATATGTTAAGGCGAAGCTTAATGCTAAATCACTATTTTAATTAATCTTTGTAACTAATTGCTGTATATTATGAATACCAAAAAATATGCGTTAGATAAATTGAATGTTTTCCTTTCGTTTCGCTTGAGTAGAATACAAATAAAAAATCAATTTGAAAATAAAAAATATAAATGTAAACTACTAAAAATTATTATTTTCAATAGAAATGTATGAACGCGTAAAGAAAATAACTTTTCAAAAATACAGTAGTATAGCTAAGATTATCTGTGACAGTTTAACTTGATAACTTTTTTGCTTTCTTATAAAATTATGTAAATTATAATTAAAAACCAGTTTTGTGCTTGAAATCGAACGTTTCTAGACTCCGTTTGTCAAGCGATTAATGCCTATTACCTACAATATAAGGTATACCAAGAATATACGCATGTTTGGCTTGTAGCTTCCTCTTAATACCGATGTCATACTTTTGATTTGGTACCTGCTTATTTGAATTAACAATACAATAAGTAGATACATGTACAGAAAATAGGTATACGGTTAGTACACACTTTCAATAGAAAAAAATCTTTGTATCAGTTATATAATAATGAGAAGTAAGTAGGTATATCTGTTTTTGGAAATGGAATAATGCATTTCTTATAATAGTTATTTAGTTAAAAATAAAATCGATTTTCCACTTGGCGGCCATTGTTATTGATGTTTTAAGGTTTGTTTTTTCTTCCCTCATTCAACCCAAAATATGAATCTGTTATCCTAATATAGGTTATTTGTTCGGATTTAATTAAAAAATATTTTTTTAATAAATATTATTAGTTTTACTACATATATGCATATCATTGTATTATTTGTTCTTATTTTTTTTTTCTATGTTACCACGTAGTAGCATTTTTGCCTAGAGTATTTAAAAAAATGTAATTATCTTTTTTTACCGTAAAAGCTATTATATTATATTTTATTATAATGCATTCTTTTCCATTTCCGGAAACTGAAATACTACTTCTCATCTAACTGATAGATAGTGTATTTTGAATTAAAATTGCATATTAACCGTGTCCCTATTTTCTGTATATTTAACAAACAGTGTTTTGACTTTGTTCCCCTTTTCATTGGTAGATCGGAACATTTTCAATCTATTATGATCATCTTCAGACTGGTATATACTTGACTAAAACTACGTTGTTTATACATTCTTGATGTTACGTACGCCGAAAAAGACACCGGTGAATTTTTTTAATGGGTAGATGAGCAGGAGGGCCGCGGTAAATCAGTTTATTAAAAAAGTTTAATACACGGAAGGTCCGCTACAGGGAAAATATACATTTTTTTTTTTGCGATAACAGTTGGTTTCAACTGATTAAACTCGATATCGTTAAGATGAAGTGCTATTTCAAGTGCTGTCACTACTGTTGAAGTTCTAAAGTTATTACAAGTGCTCTCACTACTGTTGTATAGTTAATAAAAGTTGACACTTGTTAATATTTTTCGTTTTATTAGAAATTAGCCCTTATTGGTGTGGCGATTTTTTTGCATATTTTCCTTAAAACTTACCGAAATTGATACAATTTAACACTACGGATTGATTTACAACATTTTGGATGTTTGATGGCCAATTCGACGAAAATATGCGTAAGCACAGGGTTGCCAACGACACATTTTTTTTATAGTTATAGCACTTTCTGATGAAAAAAATCGTAATTTTACGACTTAATTTGACACTGGTAGGGGAAGGGTTAAGATTAATAATGAAACAATAATACATCGAAATCGTTATCGATAAAACCGTATTCAACCACACAATCTTTCCACTGCAGATTATTTTTTTCACACATTTTGCTCTGATGCTGAACATTACAAATGTTTCGACAGGTTGATTAATATTTCAAAGTCGATATCTCGATTATGCTCATCACTACTGACAGGTTCCCCCTCTACCAAAATATTTGAGTTTTCATCTCAAACCCCCAGTCCACGTTGGCCCAATTGTTTATGTAAAAATCTGTCGTTAGATTTTGTTTGTATTGTTTATAAGTTTATTATTTATAGAAGTACAAAAATCTGTTGGTTTAAATTAGTTCCTAAATAAATAAATAAAAATGCATTGGGCTAATGTTGGCGCCAACGTGTGAACGCCGTCGCCAACGTTATCCGGTTAAAAACGGTTATATTGTTTAGGCGGCAAATCGAAAATAGCACATTATAAATCGTTATAGAAAATTTATTTGTCAACATAAAAATAAACTAAATATACCTTCACTATCGTAATTTTTTTTCGGGAATAAAAAAAAAAACAATCCAAATACCCTATTCTGCGTTGGCCATTTCACCTCCTTTTTATGTGAATACCGCACAAGAGTCCCAACTGCTCCCAACCGTCTGGAGCCAGTAAGACTACGGCTTCCCCGATTGGGGTATGTTGTGAGGCTGAAGGTAGTGAGAGGGGGGAAGATGGAGGAGTACCTGGCCAGATCTAGTCACCAAACACGTCTAAAGCCATTTCAAGTAACGTTTCAATTCTGAATGGTGATCTTACACCAGGGCGATGCTGAGAGTAGGATATCATATCTATATGAATGTGGAAGTTATCACATCTGCAGAAATTTATTTGTACAGCATCTTAAATTGTTAATCATCGTAATTCATAAATGTAAATAATCATTCGCGCAATAATCAACACGACCACCTCTGCTGAGGACAGTGCCAACATGTGAACACCCTTTGCAGGTTGGCTCCAAGATTCTTTGATGTGTGCATGAAAACTGACAATAATCGGGTTGACCGGTCAATGTTGGCGGCCAACGCATGCCAGCACATTGGTCAAATGCATTTGGGTCGAACGTGTACACGCGCTAAAAGATATTATTAAAATTATCAAGTTGGAGATTAAAAAAATTACCAAAAAGGAGATGACCATTATTTTGTCATAATACATGGGTAATATTTTTTATGTCAAGATATTATTTCTGATAATTTAAGTTTATTTTTTTTTATCGTATTGTAAACCAATCTAATGTAAGAAATTATTTTATGCATCCATTGTACAAAATTGTAAACTTTTCAATGTTCCTAATATAAAAGTCCCATGGACGTATAAACAGAGTTAGTAAGTAAATAAATATATATATATATATATTTTTTTTTTTTTTAAAAGAAAGACAAACATTCCCAGGTTACTAATAACCCAACAATGTTTGAAAATCTCCTACTACCACGACAGAAAGCCGAAAATGTTGCTTGTGTTGTGATGGAGGACTTAGCCAGCCGAGGAATCGAACACGCGACGCTCGGGTGAGACCCAAGCGCTATGCCCACTCAACCACTGACCGGTCGTATATTTACGATATTGACTTATTTGTTGAAAAAACTTTAATGTTCATGTTCACTTTTATACATTGAGGTATATTACTCGATGCTTTTATATTTTATTTACATGGTACCTATCTAAGCATGTAGATTTTCAACATAAACACAAAATATTTTTTATCAACATAATATGTGTATATATGTTGTCTGCAGCATATAGTTTTTTTACAATTTATAACCACCAATTACATGGTGGGATCAAATGTAAAAAACCACGAGTCAACTTGGTTTAAAATCACTTTATTTTTGCAATAGGATCATGGTCAAATCTTCTGTAACCCTCCGTCTGGTGCACCTGATCTGACAGGCAGAGGCCGGAATTTTTTCTTACCCTTCCTCCCCCCCCCTGCCAGAGTAGCTTCAGGTTCCACCCTTTTGAACCCCCCTACTCAGTTTCTCACCTGACAATGTAGAATGTAGAGAGTAGTGCGTGACGTCTGTGTTCTGTTAGGCTAATTGGGCAGGATTTTGTCATATTTTTTAAGGTACTTGATCCATTAAGTTATCAATTCTAATGAACAAGAGACGTCTGATTCTGATTGATTACTTTTTGTTTTATTATTTAAACTGTAATATTATAACTGTAATGTCATTAAACTTTTTTCAATCAAATTTTACTTATTTTCTTTGTATACATCCCTATAAAGATCAGCGATTACCTTTGGGTGGCTGATATTAATATAGGTAGTTAAGAATGGCCATATTCAAACTAGTGCCTGCCAGGCACATTGTGCCCGAACTCAGGACGCCCTGAGGTCTGCCCGCCGCACAGTGGGCTGAAAATTGCCTTTCATAGACATAGAGACTTGAATTTTCTAGGGTATTTTTTTTGGCTAGAAATGGATTCTGCTGATCATTACTATGCTATAAAATTTCGTACGAAGCAATTGCGTGTACAAATGAAGGAGTTATCATTTTTTTAAGAAAAATTTGTATGGCACTGACATTAAAAATTAGGCTATCTCTGGAATCACAAGGTTGGCCATTCTATACTTACACACAGATATACTACTATTTATTTGTATTTTTTTGACATACTTCGTAATGTTGCGCAACTTGTGATTTTTTTTTGTGTTAATTAACTACTAGTGACTAATTTTAAGCGTACATGTAATAAGCTTATAGTGAAAAACCCTACACATAAATAAAAGCCTAACCTCCTTACTAATAAACATGTTTTACATTTTACACAACTGATAAACATCAATTTACCGTACATTAATGGTTGTTGGTTGTGTAAAATTTAAAATATATTTATTAGTAAGGGATAGGTAGTGTACAGCTTATATTATGGCGTATGAAGACTTGGTGTGCCCCACCACTTTCCCAACAATCATATAAAGAAACTGATTATTTACCTCCTTCATCGTACGCGTCAAGACTCTAATGTTTTGATAAAATGAAGCTACAGTTAATTATTATGAACGACCAGATGCTCCAGTGTACCTGCATATGCATACAGTGTTCGTTAGTACACATACATATTTACACTCAATAATAAATATACAGTACGTAAAAAGATAAAAACATTTTGAAATAATTTCTCCTCACTATTGCCGGATCTAATAAACAAAAGTAAAAAGTTAATACATAATTAAATTTATATGCACATTTTGAAAATAATAAGTTAGCTAAGGTAGTTTAACTCACTATCACAGGGCTGTCTCATCATGAATATGCATTGTAATTAGCCTGGTAGCGAACAGATCAAACGCTTACCCCCTAGAACCAGTTCACTGAGAGTTTTTATGAAGAAATCTGTATTGACGAAGAAGGGAGAAACTCCCGAAGACTAAGCTAAATATAGTGATTCTTGGGTTACTAGAAGGGGAGCGTCAGATTTGTGCTAACATTCCTCATCCACGCTCATCACGCGCATGAGGAATGTGTATAATAATAAGTTTTACACAGAACCCAGGTCCTGTGCAGACGAAATTGGAGCAGTCTGTTTCAGTCGCTGATTTGCCAAGGTGCTGATAGTAACCTAACACAGCGCCCTTGTGGTCTTTACTAGCGCCAGGCGCCGTTTGGTTCATGGATGGCCCTGGACTTACCCTTATTCAGAAGGCGGTTTATTAGAGATATATAATATGTATTACCAATGACTAAATAAAATACCCTAAGGACTTGGCATACCAATAATCTGTCCAAGCAATAGTACAAAAATGGCTGCTGACCATAGACATATGAATATTAGTAGACCTGCCCTAAGTGATTAAAAGCGTATTATCCCCACTCCCCATACCGGTTCCATTGGAGCCGGCTGTGCTCGCGTATGGCCTCAAGTGAAATTTGAAAACGTGACGTCATCATTCTTGTGCGAACTATGGTCGAGGCATCATCGGTTCATTTTACGAAATAACACGGCAAAATGTTGACTTGTACTATGAAAACTTGTAAAAATAGATGTGAAAAAGAGAATAAACCCAATTGTCGTATTACATTCCATATATAAGCATTATTTTACTTTATTTTAAGCATATTCACATCGTATAATATGAATCAGTTGTTACTATCACATCGAGAAACGTCTGGACGCGAAACACAAAGCTGGTTGGTTGCTGGGAAGTAAATTATGAACATTTATAAAAGTGTCTTAACTAAATACTTAAACGAAATATTCGACTCTAAAAATAGAACCGAATTTTTTTGCCGAATTTGGACTTCGCAAATTTGTTCATAACGTGGCGAGTAATTTGCGCTCCCATGTAAAAATGTCTATTCATTCAAAAGCAGATTTTACTTTTAAGAAGTAAATGGTGATATTATAATGCGAGATGCCTATTTACTGTCAGATTGATTTATTGACGAATCACAGTCAGCTTCACTCCCTTCGTTCTTCAACAGTTGATTTTACCCCTCGCCATTATCTTCTCGTCTATTAATTCCTATGTCTGTGCTGCTGACTAACATTTGATGGTTACTAATAGATATTATTCAGTTGCTTCAATGGCAACATTTATTTATTTTTACTCTTTAATATAAATCAACCCCACTTATTCGTGAAGTGACATATTATTTTTATTTTACCGTTTTTAATGATTTTTTTTTCTGGAAAGGTTGCGGGTTTATATCCCAGCGGCGGCATGTAATTTTTTCTCGAAAGATTTTTTCAATTTGTATAGGTGTTTCAGGCTAATAATTATTGATTAAAAATCATATGCATACAGGTTTAAAAAACGGTTTGACAGTTTGAATAATTAGATAGCAAGATGGCGACTCGCGGAATACTGGACAGAGGTAAGAATGTTGGCTTTGTAATGTGAAGCATGAATTTGCGTGCTATCGACATTGTTCCCAATATCTACCGATTTATAACACATTTCTCTTTATCTCTTAAAAAAATGTTAATTTTAAGATAATATCTATACTTATTACTATTTGTAATACCGAAAGGGTAAATATATGAAATTCCCTCGATAGAAAAAAATCACAAAGTAAGTAAGTAAGAAGTTATAGGTATGAAAAAAATCACATTATATCTTTAAATGCAACTAAAACATTTAATTTTATATCTTTTTTGGTCAAGAGATTTTTGCTCTACTTCAAACGAGTCGTGTTTTATTAAATATATCCACCATTTTCGCTTAATTATTATCGTTTCTTAATATTAGTGCGCTCCCTCTAACATTCGTATTTATATATCTCCCTTTCAAACCAACTTTGAACGCTTACTACGGGGCCTTAACGAGGGATGAACGAAGCTAAAAGAAGAGTTCATTCGTGCAATGCAAATGCATGCTAATGAGGTATTATCTTTTTTCTCTCTCTGTATTATTAGCGCACTTCCTCGGTTATTCTATATTCAATGTATATTATAATGACATTTAAGAACTAGATATTGGATAAAGGAATCAGAGTAAGCTAGCAATGTCATGATAAACGTGTCCGGGACTGCTAATGTGTTGTAAGTTGCTAGGTGTGTTTGTCTATAGCCAGGATTGGCTAAAACCAGGTTGTCACTTCACTTCACTTCCACATAATGCACGCACTTTGGAGTAATTAATAATAACACTTTTGCTTCTTCCAAATACCCTAGAATATTAGTAATACGTCCAACTCCAATAAAATGTTGGCAGTATTTACTTGTATTGGTTGGCAACTCTGGCCGCTAGAGGCGTTAGTGTAGCATGGCATAATCATGCATAAAATCCATTCAAATGTATTAAAGAAAAACAAGCCTCACAACTAGTGCCGCTAGGAGGCGCTAGTGTAGCATACCGCCATTGGAAAGTACGGGAGATGTCAGAAGTTAGAGGTATTATAACTATTCTATAGTATTCACTTCTTCTTCCCATTGCTGCTCTAGTGGGAGACGATGTGTGGTATAATTAGAAAAACAACTATTGAATACAGTGGAGCAATGAGCAAGATAAACAGATGCGTAGCAATGATTGTGATTCAGCAATTATTATTTTAACTAGTTGAAGGCAAATGTGATGTCTGTTAATACAATCAATTATCATATTCTAATCTGAACACATTTTTGTCGTTGTATAATCTCTAGATCTTTATGATGCTCTGCCAAATATTAAATTGTGTGAAATTTGTTCATCATTGGTGCATGTCCTACCTGAGATATGATTAAGAGAGTTGTAGAATTTTTTAATTAAGAATTTACTACGTTTAAAAAGAGACAATAGAAAGATAGATTGTACAGTCCAAAAACATGTTGCTTAATTTGCCTACCACTATTTATAATTGAAATAACTTCTTGAAAACTAAAATATTGTGAATATGAAATATGTCCTAGTATGAGATTAATAAAATTATTTAAATGCAGCAAAAAAAAGAGTTACCTCTCAATATTGAAACATTGCTTGAAAGTGGCTTAGCTGTGTAACCAAATCTGAATAGCCAGTTTGTTCCAATATTCCCCATCCCTAACTTTGTTTCTGCTTGTTTTGTGAGATGCAGTCTAGAAAACTCATCACATTGACTATAATACGATGAAAATTGAGATGTTGGATTCCCACAAAAGTTATAATATTTTTTTATTAAAAAGATTTGTATGTGAAAGGCAATAACATTTGGAATCGGGCCGTTAACAATAACACTCCTTATGTAGATGACGATAAGGTTAAAATTCCCGCTTTACGCCAGCGGCCCGTTATGATTTTTTCAAGAAAAAAAACAGCCAAAAAGGGTCTTTTATTTTATTTTGCAATGTTCAGGCACAAATATTTACATGTTTTAAGATAATTTTCTAAAGAACTTATTTTACAATATTGTTTAATAAAATCATAACTGAAAATGGGTTCATAAGTAGGAGATTTCGACATTAAAAGCATTTTTACAGGCTTGATACTCTATTTTTTTCTTGGCTTATAAAAAGACTTAAATAAAATAAATGCTTGATTAGGGAGGTATTGTTACCACTAATATTATATTATATATATATATTGGTTAATTATGTATTATATGTATATTGGTTAATAAAAAAAAAATCTTATTAAAATTGTCTTTTTGGTTTTTTTCTCGATTTTTCGTCCGCCTCTCTGGTGGTAAAATTGCAATCAACTAATCAGGATACAAACTTATAATAATACCTGATTATAATTCGTATTGTGATTTAACCTATTATCTCAATTAATAAAATATTTATCACTTGTGATTCGAGTCACGTTCCTTGTACATTGAAGATTATCTCATTTTATCATAATTCGTTTGATAAGACTGGTGTTAAGTATTGGAATTCACTTTTTTGTGACAGTTCGTCTAGTTTATTTGTAAGTAACTGGTCGTTAAAAATATTTAAAGAAAATAAAAGGGTGCTCAATTTTAAACAATATTTCTTGACAATTCATCAATTCCAGTTAGTTTCCGAGACGGTAATTTAATTATAGTTTAAAAAAAATGACGCAATTCAGTGTATTTGCTAAATATATAATTTTTCACCAATACATACAGTTTTGTTTTCATGTTATTCGTGATAGACACCAGTTTTTCTTAATAAAATATTGAGCAAAAAAACGTCTGGAGACTTTGTGCAAAAATTTTACCATCTATGTTGGTTCAAGTCAAAATATAATTTTTTTTTTATTTCGAATAAGTCTTTTCACAATTTATTCTTTTAAAATAGATTTTAATAAACCAGCAATGCTCATTTTTCTAAAAGTTTTATACAAGTTCTAAAAATTAAAACGAGTTTTTTTTTTAGAGAATAGCCCCCTAAGAACACCAGGGACGGGTCGTTTCAGAGAATTTGAAACATTCTACAAATTTCAAAGTTAATTTTCAAGTTCTGTGAAAGTTATTTTCAAGTTCTGTTACTATTCAAATTATTTCAGTTCTGTCAAAGAACAGACTTATTGTGATATAATAACAGAACTTGAATAGGACTTTCACAGAACCCGGAAATGAACGTTCAAATTTGATGAATTGGCCAAATTCTGTTAAACAACCCATCCTAGGTTTCCAGAGGCTTAATAATTTTATTTGAATGTAAAGTTGTGTCAAAATTTCAAAGCAACCGGTGAAGAACTTTTGGAGATTTAAGATTTTTAATAAACGAACAACACTATAGCTGATCTGAAATATTGAAACAAATCCAAAAATGAACTGTTTTCTAAATTTGAGGGGCAGAGACGTCATTTTTCCCCAGACGGCAAATGCATTCTTTAAACACATTTATTAGTAAGGCCGTAACATTATTTTAATCTGTTTTGCTTCATACACAAGAGGTTAGTGCATCTGCAAGAATAACAGTAAGCGGATTCCTAACTAATAACTAGCTTAATACATAATAATCAAGGGAAATAAAAAAATGTATTTTAAAATTATATTTTATAAAATATAATATAATTTATATTTTATTTTATTCGAAGTAGTTATTAAAAATCACTATGAAGAAAAACATTTATATTTTATTTTATTATAAATGTTTTTCTTCATAGTGATTTTTAATAACTATTGTCACTGAGCAACAAACGTTTATAATAATAACTATGTGGAGATAGATACCCAATCAAATTTCTGTGTTCCTTGTATTTTGACCTTGTCGGCAGGGTCACGTTTTGACTTTTATTATTATTTTGTATATTTTTTTAATACAATTGTGATATTTATATAATTATTGCCCTCAGTGCCCTTGAGGTGATTTTTCACAAAAACGGCGCTATACAAATCATATTATTATTATTGCGCCACTGGAAATCAACACAGATTACCTTAGGAGATTTCTGTGCTTCTTGTATTTTGTTCCTGTAGAGATGCACATGTTTTTTATTTATACCTAGCGCAGACTGACGGTGAAAAATCACAGATAGTATGAATTCTCGACAAATCTTCTAGACTAGAGTTCATTGAACTGGAGTTACAGATAGAATCACAACCGAAATCAGTATTTTTAATAGTATGTTAAAAACTTTTCCGCTTTACTAAAAAATTAAACCATTTGATAATCAATGTATACATGAAATTCTATAATTTTTTTCCAGAATGTCCAATTGGCAGTAGGCATCGGTTGTGTTATAGCAACCATTATAATGGCCTCATTCTTTATCCCCTTCTGCGGAAAGAAGAAGAAGAAGATCACTCTGGTAGACTCCTCCATTAAGTACGCCCTACCACTCATCGAGAGAGAGGAGTTAAGTCACGATACAAGGCGGTTTAGATTTGGCCTACCAACAGCAGAACATATTCTAGGTTGGTAACATATAACATTACAAATATATTCATTGGGCATATATACATACATCTTCTTTTCCTTGTCCTGATTGGGTCAGGGGACCCTTCGCATTGACAAGGCCCCTCCAGGCTTCCCTGTCGTGCACTATTTCAGTGGCCTCCGTCCATAGCAGGCCCTGGCTATATTTTATTTTTTTAAATATTTTTATCTTTTCAGGTCTACCAATCGGTCAACATATTCATCTATCTGCGAAAATCGATGATGATTTGGTGATCAGATCATACACCCCCGTTTCTAGCGACGAAGACCAAGGATTTGTTGACTTAGTAGTTAAGGTATGACGCTCATATTCTTGACAGTTTAAAAATTTGTCTGTGAAAATTATGTCAGAATTCTTTGGAGTACAGCCAACATACATAAATACAATATTGTGATGTTTGCTGTTAACACATGCCAGTTAGAAAAATAATATTTTAGCAATGGATTATGGCAAGAAGACAAAAGATGACTAACCTACTAAACTCATATAATGGAAACTACATACAATCATCTGCCGTCTTGCATGCACTTCTGGCTTCTTTGAAATTCGTTAATGGTGCTATAACTATACATAATACTGCCAACCCAATTGCATAGACTGCGATCCCTAGCCACTCGCCTATCATCCTCGACCTCCCTATACTGCCCCAATATTCTGCTATGCGATCCGTCTAACTTAGCACTTGGCCATGATTTTCAGTGTCCTATCACATAGTATTGTGTCTTCGGGCCCTACAGTCTTGCAATGGTTTCATTGGGCTCAATGCTCATGTTCAGATTCTCAACATTTTGGTTTATTTTGATTCTGTAATCTATTTTCTGGACCGCTTATCTGTTTTGAGTGTTTCAATCACAAAAATAATAATGAATATCATATTATTTCCAGGTTTATTACAAAAATGTGCACCCCCGATTCCCTGATGGGGGCAAATTGACTCAACACCTCGATAGTCTGAAGATAGGAGACACAATCGATGTTCGCGGGCCTTCTGGCAGATTGGTGTACAATGGAAAAGGAAAATTTGCAATCAAGAAGTTGAGGAAAGACCCACCTACGAAAGTTGTGGCTAAAAAGCTCAATATGATAGCAGGTTAGCATATTAATAGATTCAAAGCTCTTGCGTAGAGATATAACTTGTTTTCTATTTTTACTTGACAATGTGTGATTATTGCATGCCAGTTATATTTGACTGCTATTTCTGGATGTTGTAGTATTATGTAAAATTCTTGGACTTTGCTTTTTTTTGCTGGGCAGGTGTTAATTTCTTGAACGAGCATAATTTAATTTTTTTGAATGGAACTAATGGAGCCTATGACGGGCGAGAAATATAATTAATGATTATTATATTGTTTATTTGCTAATTTAGCTGATGACATGTATGCAGATGCGCTAAATTGGTAGATCATTTGACATTGATCTCGACTCCACCACAACTTTTTTTGATGGATTGATGTGGGAAATATGATTTTAGATTCTAATAGCCAATAGCATTTATTGGGTTCTTTGACTTTTAGGCATTGAGATGTGTTGCGCTTCCTCTTTCCTGAACCAATGTGTTGGGCAACTTTGCAGGGTCCATCATCATCTGCAGTGATGATGGGCACTGCAAAGCTACCCATGCAGAGGTGAAACGCGCCTCAGAACTCAAACAATGTAATAGAATGCAAGGCTGAAACACGCCTCAGAACCCAAACAATGTAATAAATAAATACATTTTAGAAGACATATGTTTTGAAGTACGAAGTTATCACAGCAATGAATTTATTTAGTTATTTATTGATTATAACATCGTGAAAACTAGTTGTGACTTTGATTAGTTCCGCCAATTAAAATTTATGAAAAATATATTTCTTTATTATTCATAGACTGATTATCTTTTTTATAGGAGGCACAGGAATAGCTCCAATGCTCCAGTTAATTAGACACATTTGCAAAGACAAATCTGATGATACGGAAATGAAGCTGATCTTCGCCAACCAAACTCAAAAGGACATCCTCGTGAGGAAGGAATTGGAAGACGTGCAGAAGGAATATCCTCAGCAGTTCAAGCTGTGGTACACATTAGACACGCCGCCAGAAGGTACTTCATGAAATAATATATTAATAATTTATTTTTACATACTTTGACAAATGAAGGTTTACCTTCTTAGCCTTTCTTTCATAAAATGTTTGTATCACAATACGAAGAAGAAAATAAATAAGTGAGACTGCGGTGGAGGTACAATACGAATGTACGACTCCAGGTAGTAGCACTCCTGTCCTGGTGCATCAGAGGACACTTGAGTTGTTAGGATTTGGAATATGTGGTTTTGGGGACGGGAAGGAGGTTAGAGCTTTTTCAGCCGGGTTATACATGACAACCTTGAGACTGTGGAGATAAATAAAACTAACAGCACAACCGACAAGGGAAAGATCCGATCCCTTTCTTTTATAGCTATGTAACAAATGCTTTACCCATCTCTCAATTAATGTCAACAATTTACAGACAGACTTTTGCTTTTTAACCTTATCTTTGCGGCTGTTTCATATGTAATCCATTGGTGGCATAGAATAAAGAACACATTAAATGACTTGTGGTCTTGTTTCGTGATCCAAATATTTGCCAATCAGGATTTAAATTTCCAATACAAAACTGATTTTACTAAAGTCAAATGAGATGGAGATCTACGATGTCAGGCGAGTGTAAGTGAGACAGAGCTATTAGGCTAAATGGAATATTTGTTTCCATTCAAATTTGTACGGAAGGGACTCGTAATTTTCTTCTTTATTTCATAAGCTATACCCATAAGCAGATGTTGCATATCGTCGCTGGGTCCGTAATACTTCCAATGTGAAAGAATATTACTTTTTCAAATTTGAGGTATTACGGGCCTATGTGATCTATGAAGTTTCACAATAAAACACACATTGTTTCAAAATGTGCCGCGAGATGTGGAATGTATTGAAAAGGCCAGCATTGCAAAGGCTAATAGTGATAATTTTGAAACATTACTAATATTTTTTTAATTTCAGATTGGGAATACAGCTCTGGACACATAAGCGAAGAGATGTTACGGAAGCACATGTTCCCCCCGGGTCCCGATGTTCTGGTCCTCATGTGCGGTCCTCCGCCCATGATAAACTATGCTTGTTTACCCAACTTGGATAAAATAGGCTACAAAGACGAAGCCAAGTTTGCCTATTGAGGGCCATTTACACATTACAGAGATTTGTTAAATATTTATTTTTGTAAATCATATCGATACATTCTGTTTAGATTTAATGATATGAATCAATGTAGTATAATATTATTGTTAGTAAAAATGGTTAATATATTTTTTAAATCGTTATATAGTTATTATGTACTACATTATTTATTTATCGAAGTTCTTAACGACAGCAGTCAAGTTCCATTAAAAATGAAACAATCGACGTTGCGATGTGGATGGGAATTAAACCATCGTCCTCCAGTTTTAAAATGTGTCGAGCATTATTCTACAGAAGCTGTCAATAAAATGATAAGCCACTATTCTCTGACCAAAATAAACACAAAGTAAGAGACAACTGCCCATAATGGAGAGGGGAACAAACCAACGCCATGGACATGTCGCTTTCAGTGATTTGATGATGAATTAATCCGTCAGTCTACATGCACTCGCATTGAAGTATCACTAATTTAATCTTTAAAAATGAAATCTGCTTCATCCTTTTTACAATGGCACGTGAATTCCTCGCTGCATAATAATTAGAAAATAACATTCAGATCCTGCGCAGAAAAGTCCCACAATGCACTTACTTTACTCTTAAGTATTAGGGTCTGGTTATTTCGAAGAGCGCTCGCCAGCAGTAAACGTACAAATGATGTTGTAGTTTATTTAAAAAATGCTCTAATCCTCCTGGTGACAAAAAGATTTTTGTATGGATGTCACGGGATGATTATAAAATTTATTTTTTTAATGTGAAACTGCACAAGAGTCCAAACTGCTCCCAACCGTCTGGAGCCAGTGAGAATATGGCATCCCCAATTGGGGTATGTTGTGATGCTGAAGGTAGTAGGGAGGGAAGAAGGTGGGAAGTACCTGGCTATTCAGATCTGGTCACTAGACACGGCTAAAGCCATTTCAAGCAACGTTTCAATTCTGAATAGCGCCCTTGAGGTGATTTTGCACAAAAACGGCACTATATAAATTAGTATTACTTAAGTATCTTCCACTCTAGAACGGGCTGCAAATATACTATAAATATTGTTTATTGTAGTAATGCAAAATCATGTGTTTTTGGTTTGAAAATTTGGTCGCCTAGATTTGTTTCATATGCTCTAATTAAATACTACGAGTAGAATACACCTTGACCTTTGAAATAATCGAGTATTTTTTATATAAGTCTTTTTATAAGCCCAGAAAAAAATAATGTATAGGCCTATGAAAACTGCTTTAAAGTTCAAAATCTCCTACTTACAAACCCATTTTCGGTTATGATTTTATTGTATAATGTGGCAAATTAAGTTATTTATAAAATGATCGGAAAAAAATTAAATATTTATGCCTGAACATCCACAAAATAAAAAAATAAAAGGCACTTTTTGGCCATGTTTTTTTCTTGCATAAATCAAAACAGGCGGATGATGTTAAGCGGAAATTTAAACCTTATCGCCATCTACGTAAGGGTTGTTATTGATAGCGGCTCAATTTAAAATATTACACGACGTAGTGCATCGCCTTAAATGAATAATTTGTGAAATACAAATTAATCAATAAAAATTACTTGTGCATGAAACTTCCAGCTTCATGCCCCGTCATGTACCCAGGTTTTGCATTAGGGCATGTCTATCTCTTCTGATGCCAGTGATAGAAATAAAATTTTAAAGTCCTTCAGCCTAAAAAGCACAACTACTAGAAAATGAGTTGGCGTTTAGTAGGGTTCGTCGCATGTTAAAAAAAGAATGGCCTCCTACTTTATGTAAATACTCAAACGCATCATAAGATTTTGATAAAATAAGACATAATTATGGTCCTTCAAATTGGTAACCTGATGATTCATCACACTTTTCAAAGTGATTAAAAAGTCATGAAAAAGAATTAAAAAATAAAACTAGGTTAAGTTAGGTTTTTTCTGATCACTTTATATGTATCACTTTTCGAAGGTGCGTTGATTTGTCGTGGAACCCTTCAAAATATGTAAAAAAAATTAACATAATGAGTGGCACTCATTTACCACGCATATAAGATTGGTCAACTTAAAACTCATGCAGTATTACTTATAAAGCGTTCTCTAATACACCGCTGCATCGCTGGTACAGTTATACGGTGAAGAGGGTCGTTAAAATATTTACTCATAATAATATTCATGCAAGATTATTTTAGACTGGGGCCACTTTGTTCCAATCTTTAAAAACACGGTCATTTTCGTATTTCATGTTTAGTTGCTAACCATGTTTCTTCCGATGACATTGACTGGTATGCTTTGAATTGATTCGAAATTTGGCCAATTTGATTATGCTTCCCGTATTTGGTTTGGTAAATCGATATTTTGATTTAAAATTACCTCTGAAATTGCTGCCGATGGGTATTACATGTTATTTTCATTATATATTTGTCAAATCAATCAATATTATTAATAAAGTCCGCAATCTCCTTCTTAATAATTGTATTATTAAGTAGTAAGTCCTTAATCCTGGGGGTCAGGCGGTTTAAAAATCTGTTAGTCACTAATACTGCGGTACTACGGCCGGTATATTCAGTTTGTACACAGTGCGTGAATATGAGTAACGTTTTCTACTAACTTATTCTTATCCCTTCTTATTATCTACTCTGATTAAGACGGATGGTGAATTAAATTAAACAATGCACTTTTATTTAAAAATCTGTCATTTTATTACTACACATTTCATTCTTCAGGGAAGACTTTGTACGCGAAGAATGATTCTGAACCTTTGGCTTGGACGGAAAGGGGCTATATTTATGTTACAAGTCACTTAATGCGAACATTGAAAATATGAGTGTGTTTTTTTTTCAAATTCAAATTGAACCATTGCTAATGAAGGCACATTTTTTTAATGTTAGAATAGCTCTAGTAAAAAAAAAAAGTTTGATGGAATGCAATGATAAAATGTATGGTACATAGATAATATTATATTATTACTATAATAGATTCAACTAAATTTTAATTAGTACATAAACTGAAAACTTAACTAGTAGAGTATATAAACAAATAATAACTTGATTGTGCTTTACGATTTTAAAAATAAATAAAAATCGTGGAGATTCAATTCACAACGATTAAGGCACTAAATATTATGTAAACTGCCTTTAAGATACCACTTTTAAAAATTTACAAACAATGTGGACGGCTGTTTGTATAAAAATCTAAGGATAAAAATATTAATGTACTTAATTATAAATTGTATAAAAAACATGAATGGACGGTATTTTTGCAGTGCAAAACACAAACATAAAACTTTTTCGAGATTCTACTTCTCATGTTATGTCAATTTTTATGCTGACTATAACTTGTTCATGACGAAGTTGCAGATGATTGACAAGGAGAGGACTATTGCCGAGATGGTAATCGTACTGCTCCCGTTGCAGCGATGGTCGAGGAAACAGAAGCACCAGGTTGTCTGGTCGTAGTAATTCCTGTAAGAAAAAATTATAATTTATTTCACATAGTAAAATAGTGGAAAAGGGTCTAATCATCAAGTTAATGTGTAAAACAATGGAAGTAAAAAGGTTTTTTTTTTTTTTTTAGTAGGTGTATAACAGCATAGTGCTGTTGAATGTTGTGAGGAGAAGCATAAGAGCAAGGTTGGGAAGTATCTGGCCGTTCTGGTAAACTACATTTAGTAAATCCTTAGCCAAGCGCAATCCAAATCGCAATTTCCTGCACTGGGGCACTCAGTATCCTCAAGTTACTCAACAAGATGTAAGGTGGTGCAGGGTAGGGTGACGGCAACCATGTGGAATTACGCAGTTCAGTACCAAAGTTGACGACCTCGAGGAAGGTGGATCTTGTGGTCATGTAGATATAGGTTTCTACAAAATTGGAAACTACCGACCTATTTTTAAATACATCTATTTGAATTTCACTTTTGTTTTCTGTAATCAATGAATCAAAATCTTAACCGACATTTGATCGGAGTTGAAAGTCGGTAAATAGACTATGACAATTCATTCTATCAACTTTTGGTGGCAATCACATACATACATCTTCAATTTGGATATGTTGTGATACGGAAGGTGGTGGGGATACGAAGGAGATGAGAAAGAGGAAGATCTGATCATTGTTATCAAACATCTTCTTCCTCATTTTTTCAACCTCAAAACCCAATGAGGAGTGTCTAGACCTACAGGCCCTGATGTTCCAACTATCCCGTGGTATCAATTTTAATCTAGCCGAAGCACAACTGATTTGTAGCCAATGAAATATATTTGTACTACTGTGTATCGGAATTTGTGTGGAAGCTGTGTTTACCTTTTAACGTCATATTCCTTGATGGTATTGTTGACATAATTAGAGAGTCGAGGATCTATGGAAGCAGGTCGGCAGCCCTCGTAGTGGTCAGCGGGGATGTCGGTGCGGAAAGCCTGCAGATTGCTGAGGCAGTCCCTTGTTATGAGCTCATCAGCTAAAAACAAACATTCACTTTTTTTTAAATACGGATTTAAATTTTTCTTTATCGGTAGGATTATAATCGCTGATAAAATGCTTCTAAATATACACAATTTTTTTTAATTTTGTAAATATTATTTATGTTATCGAGAGTTAAGAGTTACTAAGAATTACTCAGAGAAGAGACATTGTAGAAGTTGAGTATGGAAACATGACTATGTCCTGAGGGAATTCTATAGTGGTTAAAACTTCATTGATAAGGTTAATTTGAAAACCTCCGTTTTAAAATAAATAATAATATTAACATATAAATAACCTAAAAAACAATAAGTTTTTCAGATCCATGAGAAGAAATTTTCCCACAACTTCTAATTAATAATTTATACATTTAAAGTTACATGCTATATTAATTTAATTTAATTAAAATATTCACTTTATATAACAAAGATAATAATTAGGTAAATAGACATTGTGAACACGTACTGGAGTAAACTGCATTCTGTTCAAGAACTAGATTTCCCCCATGCTAAAAAATCGAATCTCACTCAAGACTCAAAGTACATATTTTTGGTGACTGGTAAAAAACCATGTCTTCTTTGACTTTTTTTTCTTCAAAAACCATGCATCTGGCAACACTAAACCGATGGATTATCACAATATGTTAAGGTTTTGATTCAATGGCATCATTTAAGGCCTCAGTACGGGCAAGCCACCCAGTGAGGACAACATTACTGGAAAACTTTAAAATGTAAAAAATATTGTACCAAATAAAAAAATGAAAAATCTTTGCATTAATAATCTTTGGAAATTTGGAGCTGTTTTCAATGTGTTCAACAAATACAGGATTCTTATGAGAATCTCACATGTCTAAAGTAAATGCCTTGCCTATCAAACAGGCACTACAAATTTCTTATCGAAGACAATAACAATAAATTGAAGTTAATTTAATGGTAGAAGCATTACATTACAAGAAGCATTACGAGTTATAATAATGATTTATCAATTAATTTGCATTTTTCTACATTATGAATACAATGTTTCCACATTACCTCCTTTCTTCTCAATGAGTTTTACGCATATGTCATTAGCTTCCGGGCATCCGGTGCCCAAATAGCCCATCCCTCTCCAGTTGAAGGGACTGTTGCACCCGGGGAGCCCCGGGGAGCACTGGTAACAATACAGGGAAGATCCTGCAAGAAAATAATAAATGTTATACAATGCACATCACATTTGAGTTAGTAGATCTAAATCAACAAACACCGAAAACATAACATTGTTATTTATATAAAAGGATACGGGGCCGGCCTTGAACCAAACGGTGCCTGGTGCTAGAAAACCTCAAGGGTGCTGTATTAGGTGTTAGGTATTTCAGCATCTTGGCTCCTTGACGGCAAACAAAGAGATTCAGGCAATTTATTGGCAGATTAAACTTGGATGGTTCTAAACATTAAGACAGAAACAAGGCTCTGTGAATCACACAAATCATCTTGACAAATGGCGACAACTTATTCATTGATTGATGTAAAAATATATAAAATCTGCACGGCGGGTTTTATTTTATTTTTAATATTCAATAAACAGAAATGATGAAACAGGTGAATTTCACAAACCGGAAAAGCTTAAATATGAGAAAAGTTTCTACAGCACTTGACAGGACTGATATGAATCTTCAGAGTGTTGAAAGGGTTTATTTTCGAACATTATTAAACGATGTTCAAATCAATGACTTCATTACATCGTCAGACGATTTACAATAATGAATGATAATTCATATTGGTCAGTATAAATATATTATTATGTTTGATTATACAACTTGTACAATCAGACATAATTCATTCAACCGATCTGATTAAGAACGACACGTGTTTTAAACAAACTTATCGGTAATATTACTGTGGTGCACTTTTCTCGCGTAAGCATCTAAGAAACTAGAAAACAGTGAACTTAAATTACAAAAAAAATCCTTGTACTTCGTATATATTTTTAATTAGTAAACAAATTATATTTCTAACAGTGATGAATAACAACCACGCCCACTTTTAGCAATTTATGTAATCATAGAAATGTAATAACTTTATAAAAGAGTAAAAATACCAACCATAATTAACTAATGTTAACAGCAAAAGGCACGTTGCTTTGTAAAACATATTTACTGAATATTAATACCACTCATATACCACTAGTAAACAAACAGAGCAAGGTGTTTCCAAAATGTCAGTTAAAAACCATAGACAAAATTATGACTCACGTTAAGAGCTGCCACTTATAGAAAACTTAATATTGATATCAGTACTTACTTTGGGGAAGTTTCGAAGAATGACAACACCAAATAACGTCCTTACGGCAAGTGTAGCTCTATATCTTCTAATTCAACTCTAATAGATAATTCTTTCAAAATAATACACACAGCGCTGTTCTATAATTTTGGTAATATTACATATCAAATGACCCATTGAATTAAAGCATTCTCCCATTTTGAGCGTAATAATTATCTCAAAATGAAATTCATATTGTTAGAATTTGTTTCAATTGTGAATACTTTAACAGCTTAGACCTTAGAGCAACGTTTTTTTAATATATCCATATTTATGACGGCAAGAATATTAATTTGTGACTAAATAATCAAATATTCACTGAAAAAGTATCAATTTGGGGAAAAAATGGCGGATTAAAAGAAGAGAAAAACCACCTAAATACAGGCCGGTCCCGAACCAAACCAAAACCAGTAGACGTCAGGTCTAGGTAGGTGATCTCTGTAATCAATAATATTTTGATAATTTGTAGGTTTGTGTATGGCCATTTTATTAAAAATATTCTCAAGATCGATGGTGTTATCAGGGCCTTGGCGCCTTGCCAATTCGGCGCCTGGAGCGGACTGCGCCCACATAGGGCCGGCCCTGTGTAAGTAGATACGTACAAAGTTGAAAAAATGCACTTAGTAAAACAAATAGGTTGTCATTTTTTGATTGCATTCAAATATTGAAAATCAACCTACACATAGTTTTTATTTGGAACTACAGTTTGACCTCATTGTACTATATTTACAGGCGGCCAAAGGAAGAACCGACTAAGTAGACAACAAAAAAATCATTTTTGTAATCCACATTTTTTGTATCCATCCATAAATCACGTTAGTCACGCCACCAACTGCCAAGGTAAGTGAGACAAGCTATATCTAACTATGCAATACTTTATTTTACCCACTAAAACGTCGTAATATCCACATTGATTTACATGGACTTGTCATTTTCTATTCAATTTTCTATTTCAAAAACACAGCCACAGGCGGAAGTTTTGATGATCTAATATTGATATAATTCATTGCTATATTGGTACATTACAAACGGTTACCTATTATCTCCTAAACTGATAGTTTATTTTCACATACTTTTAGATAGCTTACTATTTATGCAACTCTTGACCTATGCAAACTCATCTAAACTGTAACATTTGCTCTGTTTATTCGCAATTCGCATCATTCTCTTGACAGTGATTGCACTTACTACAGAAGGAGGTATTTACCTATATTACCGACATCAATGCAAATATAAACCGATAGAAGTGTGTTGAGGGCGTGTCTGTGCGACCAAAATAAGCCCAAGATGTCTTTCTAGTGATATTGAACAAACCTTTTCAACTGCCTTTCTAAACTCTTCAAAAGATAATCAATTTCTTTGGGCTGTCTGATGCGTAGGAATCGAAAGGTCTCAAGGTGTTAATCGGTGACATGGGTTTTATTTCAGGTTGGTAAACATTACACTTCTAGGTTTTACCTTCCCTTCTAGGATTGAGATGTTTAGCCTAGATTCGGATCACGGATCACGCGCGGCGATCTAACAGTGCAGGGCTCGTAAACATTATTTTGTAGTTGGTCCATCGTCAAGACCTTAACAAACCTCACCCCATGAAACCGGGCACCCCTGCTAAGTCATCAAACATAGTGAACCATTTGGGGTGACCTATGGCAGAGGTGTTGGTTATTCAATAAGTGGTACTCGGGCGGTACCTTATATAATAACTTTAAGAGTGTTTTTATAATAAATAAGCTAAAATTAAACCCGAGGAATTCATAAGTGTTATAATTATGTCATAAACTAATAAATCACAATTAACATTTTTTTTAAATTTACGGTAGATTAAAAAAATATCAATTGTCAATTTAAAAAATATATATTTTTTAACTCTTACATCGTCCATTGTTCTAGGGAACGAACAATCTATCTATATATGACAAAGACACCATAAATACCACGCTATTAAAGCATTCAACAGTCTTCCACTTGAAACAAAAATTGAGGAAAATAAAAATAAATTCAAACACAAAATAAAAAAATGGATTAAAGAACAAAAAAGACAATATTTCCAAAATTCTATAACATAAGAGAATAAAACATATACACGCAACACAAAAAAATGAATAAGGCAAGCGGCACGCACAAGCACATTGTAAGTGCCGATTTCCATTCTCTTCTAATGTTTTTATTTTGGTGTGAGAATTGGATTTTGATTTCTAATCTTTATTTTTGATTTAAATTTATCTTTACTTTAATGTCGTTTTTTGTTTAAATGTATAAATTCGTATATTTTAAAATGGGGGCCTCAGCACGGGTGAACAACCCAGTGAGGCCAACGTTGCTGAATTGAAATGTGAAGTACTGTAGAGTAATGTATCAATAAAAAAATAATAAAAAAATATATACATATATACATAAAAATTTTAATGTTCGTTATTTCATAATATAAATCTCTGAAAGTTCTTCATCGATATCGCTGGAAATTTCAAAGTTTGTTCTTCTCACTCAAGTCACCCATACACCACATTATGCCTTTTCGTTGATCAAATTAAAAAAAAAAAAAAAAAAAACAAAACAAAATTTGCGCCGATTGACTATACGATGACGACGTTACATGTGAATTTCTGTGAAACACTCCTTTAGACTGGCAGGTCACTAGTTACCAGCAGGGTCATCCCGTGAATGAGTCCACATGTGTTTTGTTAAGGTAAATTGTTGTGAACATGAGTATTTACAATAGGAACATGAGAATGGTTTAAATCTTAAATGACTCCGCATGTGGATTTTTAAACTTCCTTTCTGAGAACACGAATAGTCGCATTCGGAACATGAGAAAGGTTTTTCTCGACTGTGAGTAAGGTTGTGACTTTTTAAATTTCCTTTTTGTGAACACGAAAAGTTGCAGTCAAAACATGAAAATGGTTTGACCCTGCTGTGAGTCAACTTATGGATTTTCAAATTTCCCTTTTGTGTACATGCATAGCCGCAGAAAGAACATAAATAAGGTTTTTCTCCATTATGTATGCGCAAGTGTATTTTTAACGCTGACTTGCAAGAGCAGGAGTGGTTACAATGGGAACACGATAATTGTTTTACCCTTGGACGCGTCTTCGGGTCAGTTATTAAGTCTGCTGTCTGGGTAATTTTTTCAAGGTGTTCCATGCATTCCTTTTTAATATCAGGGAAGTTTATGTCAATTTCCGCATAAGCAATTCTCCCTCCGTCTTCTTCTTGGAGTCCCGGTACTGCCTCGATGATGACAGGAATACCACTAGTTGACTGAACACTCTCTGCATACTGAAAACATTCTTTCTTTACACCCGGAAGGCAGAAATCTATTTCCGTATGCGACATTCCACCCGCGTCTTCTTCCCGGTACCCTGGTTCCGTCTTGATGGAAACATTATCGTTTGGAAGATCCATGTCATTGCTGTGATAGCGTCCTGATATAAAATGGTAATTGATCCCACCTCAAAATAAATTAGACTGATTAGAAATTTAATTGAAAAAAAGTTGCAATTTTTATGGAAAACGAAACGTCAGTTGAAGAGTTAAAGCGAGCTCATGACAAATAATGGCGAAAGTTTTCGAATAATGTCCAATGTCCATAGATAAAACTTTGAAAAACTCACGAGAGGCTCGACAACATTTTGGTTCTTTTTATTATAAAAGGTTAGCTATTGCATTGTATTACATTATGAGGTACAGTACATTTTGATACATAATTAAAATTAGCAATACATAATGAACATTTGAAACTTATACTTATTAAAGAATTACAAAGGCTTATTAATGTTAAAGATATTATTTTAAATAATAAACTTGCATCCTCCTTTGAGACCTTTCACATTGACTTGCATATTTTATCTCTTTTTAAAGTGGTTTTGAATGTTTAATATCGTGCTATTGATTTTGACCATACACAGGCGTTAAAGCACTATTTTTATTGACCACTTTACGATTTTGCTACCCAATACATTATCATGATTGTGATCCCTAGACAGTAGTTAAAGAGGTTACCCATAGACGGCACATAGCTGTCGATAATCCAGGGATTGAGACTTAGATAAATACGATTGCAAACCCAGGGTCGAGGCCCAGAATCATTACTACCGCCAGCTAATAAATTCACCCGAGCTCATTGTAATCTGTCACCAAATAAATGTTCTAAGTAAACTATCACTAAATGATGACCCCTGAGTTACAACAATGATGAAACTGTATATTATATTCTTTTTTTACTCTGGTTCTATGGACTTGGATTTGTTTTGAATTTCAGTGTCATTTTCAAACTTGGAACTGACTGTAAATAATTCACAAGATTAAGTAACTACCTTTAATATAATATAATAAAACTAAAAAAATATATTGTGTCTATATGTGAATGTGCATTTATTTTGTTTATATTTCTTAGGATGAAATTTGACAAGAAAAGTCAGATTTCATGATTTTTAGGTAACATAATTTGAATATTTATGGCCAATGTGCAATAATTTTCAACCCTGCAATCATTATAATATCCTGCAATTGTCGCGGGTCTGCGCCAGTAATATAAAATAGGGCTCTCACACCTTTATGAAATAAAATTAACTAATGTCTATTTTAATTTTATTTATGCACCGATTTTGCGAGAAAATTGCAGCTAAAAAAACACCATGCAAGTGACTCGTGACCTACGAATACGTAATAATTACCCGAAATCCGAACTCTAGACAGCAAAACTTTTAGCCATTATCCACCTTTCCCTGACCTTTGTGCCCCAGACTTCAGTTGTTTTGCTGGCTGTTGACCATTGCATTGCATCATTGCAGGTTCATATCATTCACCTTATTGAGAAGCCATCGTTGCAGGAAGAACTCAGTTATGAAAGGCAGTCAATTGGCATAAGTATTCACTCAAATAACCTACATAGATCATATATTAACAATTTAAACTGCTCTAATGATGGGGGAGAATTATTGGATTTCACGAAGAAATTTAGCGAAGGAATGGACAACCTTTCGAAAAAATGTTGGTATCCATTAGAAATCTATTATTTGCATGCAGATTGCAGATAATGGTTTCGAAGCGATGCCAGTGGCGTTGTGACCGTCCGGTTAGCCCGGTCAGCTGCTAGAGGAGTACTTTTATGGTTTATTTGATTTAATATATAATTTTCTGTTAAAATATTAAAATATTGGTAGGTACCTACTCTATTGCTAGTATTAATTCTTCACACAAACGGTTCCAATTTTGAAATTTTTACTTAATTTCAAAGCAAATTGAAGTGCACGGCACAGACAACCGAAATTGTTATGTTTGATAATATTATTCTCTGATAAATAACACGGCTAGAAATAATCCGAAAACACATTGAGTGGGTACGTACAGTGGCGTAATTATAGTATTCACATGGGCGGTTCGATCCTAAGGGATGATTCGACCCTAAAGGGAAGAGAGAAGAGGGGGGGGGGGGAGGGAATGAAATTTATATAAGGAAGTTTTTTTGGACTACACCACGACTTATTATTACATCGCATCTATCCTTTTATTTATTTATTTTTTATTAAAGCCCTATTAGGCTTTTAAAAGAAAATTAAAACTTTATTACACACTTTATTAGTATATAAGTATAACAGGATGCATGGATATATATGGTACCTACGTACCTAAGCGGCATGTAATACCCAATGCAAAAATAAATTGGCAGATACTCAAATTAATAAATTAATTCACTCCCCTTCATGCATTGCGTAGATAATTTATTTTATGATCCTTGATCATATACAAGGACTTTCATAGTAACTAGAGCAAGAACACAAAAATAGATAGTTACCATAAATTTCCAATCGTGCGACCACTTCTACAGTACCTCGATTAATTCATTGAAATTAATTTTCCCCGCAAGACGCTTTATTTACCGAAGGCTGAATTGTAATAAAATAATAAAAATGATTGATTTTAGTTGAATCACGTGATGGAACAGACCGCGTGTTAAAAGTACTGCCGATTTATTTACAGGAGGGAAGACCCGGACAAAGCGAGTAAGTAAATATTAATTTAGTAAAGAAAATAAGATTATTTTATCGAATTTCTTTTATGTATTCAATTTATAAAAACAGCGTACTTAATATACAAGTTCCGATGAGTAATTATTATTAAGTTTGATAGCTGTTCCCCCTATGAAGGCATTATCAAACCTTGGTTTGGTCATTATTTTCATAAACGTAATTATAATAAGAAAAAATTTTGCTTTTATTTTTATTACGTATGCCACTATTGATTTCTGAATAAAATGTCGGGCGTTCCTCCCTGCTCATTAAATTATAATATATATTCCGAAGTTCTCTCTAGTGTACTTTTTTTTCATTTCGTAAATATTAATCCTACGAATTTTCGAATTCGAATCCATCCATTTTTCATCGAACGAGTATTGTCTAGACAGGGCGTGTGAACCTTAAAATTAACACCGAAACCAAAAATATAGGTAAGAACAAAATTATCAAAAAGAAAGTGCAATATCATTTCGCATTCGAAAGATCGGAAGAAGCATGGCTTTTTACTGTTTGTTGGTCTGCACAGGGCAAATTTATCTTCCAGCATGTTTGTCCCATGAACGTTGTGAAGATAATTCTTCAATTACGAAGCAATATTTTAGGTAGGGGCTCTAGCGGACACTTTCACATTTTTATCATCAATATGAATATTAAAAACATGTATTTATATACCTCATAGGTAGCTTCGAGGAGGCGTGTCAATTAAAGTAACAATTGATAACAAAAATCATACATTCATTTCTAGGAAAACAACTGTATCACGCAACAAATTACGACAACACGTTGCCACAAAATGATCTGTTCTGTGAAAATGATATTCGCTGGTTAACTATACAAGTATTCAATTATTTTTGTACGTATTTAGGAAGATTCAAGCAGATTGTTCGTCAACTTATCGCTTTTTTTTCATAAAACATCACACAAAAGACATTATTATTAAGCAACTTCAACTACCTCGGCAGTCTGCAGCAGACTGATTCCATTAGACCTCGAGTTGTTTATTGAAACAGCATCAATCTTCATCACATCTAATTCTGAAATTCAATCTTCCCGAGCTATTCACTTTGCCCGGCCTATTCACTTTGCCCGGCCTATTCACTTTGCCCGGCCTATTCACTTTGCCCGGCCTATTCACTTTGCCCGGCCTACTCATTTTGCCCGGGTCTCCCCTGCTCGATAGTTTGCACTCCTTATGGCGATATATTGTTTAGTAACCATTGCTTGATGAATTTGCAGAATCAAACATTATTATATTGTTCCCCGCCTAGGAAGGGAATTCAATCAGCGAGACCTACATTTGATCGCTTGCGAAAATTTCCATGCGAAATATTTACATTTGCCAATAATTTCCATTTGCCAATTTTATATTCACAGTGAAGTCCGCGGTAAATTATATGTACCTACCTCTTTAGGCACACTTATAATATCATTAATGTTGCCACAATGTGATGAAAACATTACACAAAAATATATTATATTCTGTATTATTTTATTGGCTGTTTACACAAAATTTCATATTAGAGTGAGATTTTTAGCAATCAAAAACATTCATTACCAACAGCCAATATCTGTATTAGAATTAATGAAATAGCTACTTTGGCAAAAAATGTTAAATTTCAACCGAAGAATATTATTTTGCTGAATATTTGCTATTAACACAGAATTTAACATTGAATTAGTTCCAGTGTTAAAAAAAAATATATTGATTCCACACAGCCAATATTTGTAATAATAAGCAATTAGATACATTGGTGTAGCAATTCGTTTTGTCAATTACCTTTTTTGGATGCCTACAGAAAAACAATTTCGTTTGAAAATGGTTTTTTGACGCATAGATTTTAAGCTAAAAAAATAAAATCGAAGGTTAAGTATTTGGTAGTAAGAATTCCAACAGCCTTTGAGGGTCATATATGACCGGCCTTCCATATTTTATAAAAGTATTTTTATATTTTGCGGTAATACATAATTTTTTTACGTTAGAAAAGGAAATTTTTTTTTTCCAAATTGCCTCAAATATTTATACTGGAATCCATTAATAAAATCCCAAATTTAGCCAAAATGAATAATTCATATTTCGCGCCGCTATCTTAACAGTCAGCTTAACTTTAAAAATGATTTTTGATTTTTTTATTATATGAACGAGGTAAAAGTAAAGGTATATTTTGATTACAAATTCCCCAAACAAAACGAAAGTGTTTTTGAAATATCGAGTTCTCTCAATTTGTCAATGATTGGAGTAAAAATACGTTTTTGAAAACATTTTTCAAGTTCGATACTAAAATTTTATTATTTAGAAATAGTAATGTTTATTTTAGTTGCATACACCGGAAAGATAATTTTATCTAGTTTCTAAAATATTATTTGATTTTACGGAAAATTAAAAAATAAGATGTACATAGCGCATTTGAAATACAAATAAAACATTGCAAACTGAACAAATGATGAAAGTACTGAAGGGTTAATAACGTGATGTATTTGACCATGAATGGATTCAGAGCAATCAGTCAATAGTTGTTGTTATTAATGATACTAAAGTTTGAACAGATTAGCGTGGGAGGTGTCAAACCTAAAAATGAAATCATTAGTTAAAAGTTTCATATTATTTCAGTACAAACATTGGAAATATTTCTCACCATTTGGAATGATGAAACATTAAAAATAATATTAAGTACTTACTTATTGCGAATCTTCATCTTTTAACAATTTATTTCAAATTCGTACTTGAACTGTGCAATGATAACTAACAGTGTTATGTAATCTTAAAATATTACTATTTTTGGGGTATTTTTACAAACTATGAGTACCGTAAAAATGTGGAAGATTTAAACAAAAATTTTCTGGTTAATATTATCGTTTTAAAAATTTCTTATTTTAATATTTTCATTCATAATTATTAAATTCAAAAAACATCTAAAACCGCACATTTCGAAACGGTTCCAACTGGCTACGTCATTTTGACATAAAACCGCCAATGGCTGGTAAGACGGCTGTCACAAACGTCGCCCGGCGGCGTGACGACAACGTTCCCGAATTCACAATTAAAAACGAAAATGTCGTTTTGGCGTCAAATCAAAAATTTCATATTTCAAACGGTTATAGAAAATTTATTTGTCAACATAAAAATAAAATAGTAAAACCTTCATTTTCGTAATTTTTTTAATAGAATAAAAAAAAGTGAAAATACGCACTTATAATATTTATCAACTCATTTAACATACAGTTCGTGTTGCATAATATTTATGTTAAGTTTGCACCAATTACTGCGTTTTTTGTCGACTTCCATGTTTTCTCCCTCCTACAGCATGGATCTCTTCAAGACAGATTCACTCTCTTCCCTCAAAAATACCTTTCACCCTCATCCTCAAAGATGGAAAAGAGGGAAACTATTTTCCCCAGGGGCTACCGTGTAAAATTTATGAAAAAAGTTATGTCATAATTGCGCGATTGTTAAGTATCAATAAATTTATTTTATTTTATTTTAATTTGTTCCATTGACCTAAAGCCCAGAGGAACTAGTTAGATAACTGATACCACAATATAATAATATTTTATTGACCTTACTGATTCCTCGTGTGATAGGGTCTGTCCAATTAGTAATACGTCTGTCTAACAATTCTCATTCAAACGATCCATTTAATATTTATACATTCCATACCTATATCATGTTTATCAAGATTTATTTTAATTTAGTTAAACACAGTTATTAATTCAAAAATAAAAATCACAATAGTTTTAATCACATTTTAAATATAAATACTAAATTACAACAATAGACTTAAAATATAAATGGCTGGGAGGAAATGAGTAGGGAAGAGGGAAGTGTCATTTAAAAGGATTTTTTATTGTTAATTTTGTTTAAACTCTTTTTTACACCCTTTATAATCTATAAGATTTCATATTTATCTAAATGGATACCATTAACATTACAATGCGACACCTTTATTCCATTATTATAATCAAAATTATGGTTCGTCTCCAATAAATGATTGGCAAACTCCGAGAAATTATTACTATTTAAACACCTCAAATTATGTTCTTTTATCCTAATTTCAAAGTTCTTCAAAATTTTACCTATTTAAAAAAACACAATCTTTAAAATCCTGGCAGGATTAAATTTGTTAAATTCTTTGTTACGGAATTGGAAATTTTATAGTTTATTAAAGTTATTTTCTTGATTTTTTCCCATCCTGATCTTTTTTCAGGATAAATATATGAATTAAGAAACTTATTCTTGTATTTTTTGTTAAAAATAATATAGCCATTTTTAATTGCAAAAAAATATTATTTATATTAAGATAGCGTTAGGTAGATAGGTATATCATATAAGTATGGGAGTTAGGAAAAGTTTGGTGGATGAAGCAAGCACGTGGCGCATTGCTACGTTGGTATGTTCAAATTCCAGCCCGAGAGAAATATAGAATTATTTGTTACAGTCAAACTTTGAATACTGTACAGGGTTTTCCAATAAGAGATGTTATTTTGAATAGCCCGCTATTTCGGTAGATGTTACTTTTGAAACTGTCATTTTTTGACATTTGACAAATAGAAACTACGCCATTAATAAAAATGGAACGATACACGCTTCAACAACGCTTGAAATTATTAAAATTCACTTGAGTGAATCAAATGCAAATCATCTTGAGTGATGAGGCCCATTTCCACCTCGGTGGCTTCGTCAACAAGCAAAATTGTCGCATCTGGGGCTCGGAAAACCCAAGAGTTATTGTTGAAAAGCCTCTCTATCCTCAACGTGTGACTGTTTGCTGCGGTTTATGGTCCGGCGGAGTCATTGGACCTTACTTTTTCGAAAATGAGGCTGGAGAAACAGTTATGGCGAATGGATTGCGCTATCGAGAGATAATAATGATTTTTTATGGCCGAAATTGGATGGTATTGATCTGGACAACGTTTACTTTCAACGAGACGACGCTACGTGCCACACAAGCAACGAAACCATTGATCTTTACGATTGGATATCAAAATAACACCTCTTATTGGAAAACCATGTATATTATTTGTGGTTTGAACATCGTCCCAGGATGGAAAATAGGTGATAAAATCTATTTATTTATTTACTTGAATATTTCCACTTCAAGTGGTCTAATAGAGTCATATATATTTTTACAATTTAATTTACACAAGAGCTCCTCTTTTCTGATAAGGTATCCATGACCAACTTTGAACCTTAATATTATATTTTGCAAAATATGTATGTATTAATGTAACCCATATGATCTATATTAAAAAATAAAAAATAAATTAAAAAATTATCCATAGTATTTTAACAATTATTGTTTATAAAATTTCAAAGTTAATTTCCATTTTCTGTCAAAGCTTTGTTCAAATCATGTTATTATTTCAATTAGTTGAAACAACTGGTGATTTAAAGAATTTGAAAATCAACTTAGAAATTGATTAAACAACCTGCAAAACAACCGGCCTTTAATATGTACCTATGTACATTTTTGTATTTCACTGGGAACTATGTTGTACATTTAAATGCCTTTACATAGTAAACAATTTTGTGTTTTTTTTATTTGTACATATATATATTCTTTCTTATCTGTCTTGAACGGTGTGTGTGGAAGTCTTTATTAATATGCAGAAAAACTATGGAAATACGCTCTGTATTTTGCTTGTAAGGATTGCCAGTCAAAAATGATTATAGCTGTGTCTAGCAACCATCCTTTTCCCCTGCCAAACAATAACTAAATTAAAAAGAGTTGGTAAATTTAGCATGTTAATTGCCAAAATACATCGTTCAATCAGTTATGGTATGAACCGATATCCTTAAAATCGCAAACCTTTGGAAGAATGTGCCTTCAGTCGCCTATCCAGGAGGTGGACCGTATACACTTAAAACAATATCCTTATTTATTCTTAAATAATTGAGAAAAGCTTTATTATAAAATCGACCATTTTTAAAATCTCATAATGAAGACTTTTTTGTTTAATTCTGTCATAGTCGAGTTAAAACAGGCCATCCTCACACAAAGCTCAAAGTAGACTTTCATTAGTGACAAGATAATATTATTTATATCTGGACGCGTGTTAATTTATGTGAAAATATTTTCGTATCAGGTCCGTGACTAGCCAAAAGAGAATCACAAGTTTGTGGTAGTGTTACGAGTATATTGCGAATAAGAAAGTGTTTAAAGTTTAACCTTCCGATCGAGTCACGGGATTCAGAAGAGATTTAGCGCTGACTCATGATAGATTATGGACCTAGGATAACCATTCGAGTTTAATGTTGAATAGATGATACGGTAAACACAAAAAATCGACCCATAACAAACAAAGTGTTTTTACCGAAATCTACTTTTATATTTGGTTTGAGGAAGGATTGAACCTTCCTACCCAGGGACTGATGTAAACTTTTAAACAATCTTTAAAAATTTTTTTTTTGGATTGAAACTTACTCGACAGGGATTGGAGATTGTCAACACCGCACCTGAGCCAAATTCTAATTGGATAGTACCGACATTTATTTCGTACATTTACTGATGTAAACTTGTATTTATTAAACGTAATGTCATCCAATTTCACCCAGTGAGCATCCATCAAAATTTGGTAGAATGCAGAGTTTCAGCTCCATCAAATGTAGGGAAGTGCTTTAATTTCCACCTCCAAGATTGCATTTCATTCGTTCGTCCGATCAAGAAAACATAATCAAAATTCAAATAGATGTATTTAAACATATGAATATAGCTAACGAATCTAGGTGCAGACAAGAAGGTATTCGATAATCATAACTTTAAAATGGAGATCTGCTTATGAAGTACCTAGTTACCAAAGAACATCTGCTGATTTCTTGACATCGTGTAATTTGGCACTGTTGTTCTGTATGGATTTTCTGTGCCAACAAAACTACTGTAAAATTGAAATGTCATTTCCATCATGTACTATGGAGCTTGGAAATATATACTCTCCAAAAAGCAGTCACGTCACTGCTTCAGGTCCATATGAAAAATGTTGTTGAAATTCTGGCAAAACCGGGTAGTGACTACCACATTTATTATTACACTAAATGCCATCAATTATTTATACAAATAAAATATTTGTTTGTTTCTATTTACAGATTACAGATTTAGCAGAGCAGAAGAGGGGGTTATCTTGGCGGAATCTTGAGGTTATGGGGTGGGTTCGATTACCGATATGTAAAGGGAAGCTATAATACTCTGAAAGGCTTCCACCCAGTATGATGGATGTTTTTAGAGCATTATTGCCACAGACATAGGAATTAATAGACGAGAAGATAATGGCGAGGGGTAAAATCAACTGTTGAAGAACGAAGGGAGTGAAGCTGACTGTGATTCGTCAATAAATCAATCTGACAGTAAATAGGCATCTCGCATTATAATATCACCATTTACTTCTTAAAAGTAAAATCTGCTTTTGAATGAATAGACATTTTTACATGGGAGCGCAAATTACTCGCCACGTTATGAACAAATTTGCGAAGTCCAAATTCGGCAAAAAAAATCGGTTCTATTTTCAGAGTCGAATATTTCGTTTAAGTATTTAGTTAAGACACTTTTATAAATGTTCATAATTTACTTCCCAGCAACCAACCAGCTTTGTGTTTCGCGTCCAGACGTTTCTCGATGTGATAGTAACAACTGATTCATATTATACGATGTGAATATGCTTAAAATAAAGTAAAATAATACTTATATATGGAATGTAATACGAAAATTGGGTTTATTCTCTTTTTCACATCTATTTTTACAAGTTTTCATAGTACAAGTCAACATTTTGCCGTGTTATTTCGTAAAATGAACCGATGATGCCTCGACCATAGTTCGCACAAGAATGATGACGTCACGTTTTCAAATTTCACTTGAGGCCATACGCGAGCACAGCCGGCTCCAATGGAACCGGTATGGGGAGTGGGGATAATACGCTTTTAATCACTTAGGGCAGGTCTACTAATATTCATATGTCTATGATTATTGCCCTTATTTTTATTTTCAAGATGGTGGCCGTGTTGGATACTACATTTTTATCCCGCCAGAGTTCGCATGATCGTGGTTCATACTATGAACTGTCAAATGGGAATACTCAATAATATTATTGAGTCAATAATATGGTAGCTACCGGCCTAAAGAAAATTTGAATATAGAATTGTTTTGGGGACGGTGACATTTCTTTGAACAAATTATATAATTCCTTATTTGAAAAAAAAAATTTATGTAAAATAAATTTGGTTTAACATTATATAGGTAGTTATTTCATTAGGTTACCTACTCACTAATTTTATGATTTCAGGGGAAATTTTGGTTTTAAATTATTAAATAAGAGAAAATTATAAAAATCCTCTTTTGTACGCAAGGTCTACTATTCACAGATTTACTAGTTATTATTACCTATATTTTTAAAGTTGATATTTATCGACTGTAGTTTGTTATATTGAAGTTGCGGCAACCATTATTGACGACTAGCGGTTACCCTACACACGAAACACAAAAGAAAGTAGCGTGAGAGTGTAATCTATGGCCGTGCTAAGCGACATTAGCATATTTACAAAAAATGCTTGGCGGTTTTAAAACAGCTAAAACAAAAATAAAACTATTTATTATCGTCTGAATTATAACGTGGGACACGTATAGGGTTATATATACATATTTTAAAGCATTTTTTGTACGAGTTCTTACAGCAATTTAAAAAAATATATACTAAACATTTTAATTCTCAGATTTTTTTTAAACTAACAAAATATGTATTTCAGGACAAGGTACAACCAGATGTATTAGATTACACTATTTATTTTAAGAGAAAGATTTTGTCATGTTAAAAATGTAAGTTGACTAGCAACTTCATATTTTGTTAAAATGACTACTAACTGTCTCTAGGCTAACAATATAACACGTTTTCTGTAATTATTTAATTGCCCGGTAAACTTGATTTCATTTTACTATGAAAGGGAGTTTTTTTCAAACAGGTTGATCAAGATCTATAAATACTTACACAGTGTGTACCTAAATACTTGAAAAATATGCATATCTACCATCTACCATCTTATTTAAAATGATTTCTCTTTTGATATAATGGTACTATAAACTACAATTACACAATAAGTAAAATAATCAAAAATAGAGAGAGTTAACAAATAAACGTAAAATAGAATTAAAATAGAAGTAAAGTAGAAGTAAAACAGAAGTAAAATAGAAGTAAACTAGAATTAAAATAGAAGTAAGCTAATTATCGTATTAATATTTACTTTAATTATTGTCTAGCTAAAATATTTACTTACTTACTTTTTATTATAATATTATCTACTTACCTATCGGTTATTATTTACCTTTTTTATTTAGTTATTTTTTATTTTTTCTTATAATCTATTATTCATACTATCCATGTTGTAATTGTCAGTATGGTTTCCCTATGCCTGTGTCTGATAAGCCAGCACAGGTACCTTGTACTTTAGTTAACAGAAGAATATTATTGTTGCCAACTTACTTAATAATGCTTCTTTTCTTTTCTTTTCTTTTGTTGACTTTTTTTGTTTTTTGTTTTTATTTTTTTCATACATTTGTTACTAAAATTTTGTTTATTTTTGTCTACCGGTCTCGAAACGTCCGTGTCATAAACTTTTCTTTTTTTGTTTAAATTTAATTTAATGTTGTTATTATTTTAAATTTACATATATGTATTTTTTTAAATGATATTATTGTAAAGCTGCACATCTTGATACAGGAATGCCCTAGTGATATGTGCAGAGTATGCTTTTTATGTAAAAACTGTTTTTTGAATTAAATAAATAATTAAATAAATTAAATAAATTAAAAAAGAAGTAAAATAGAAGAAAATTAGAAGTAAAATGTCAAACAAGTAATTAAACCTTTTTACGTAATTTTCGAGATTTGAATTCAGTATGTTGATTAGATTCTAGATAAGACTTTGGCATAAATTACGCAGTAATCAATTAGTTATTCTGTTATCAAAAATGTCACGTCAATGGAGAAATTTTATAACGTGGGTGGCATTATATGTCATGTTAATCATTCGAACATTTTTGAGATTATAATTAGGCATTTCGAAAAATTAACTTTGAATAAAACAACAGTAAGATTGCATAACAAATTAATCACAGACGACTAGAATCTGATAGCACTAACTGGACTGGTTCCAAAGCTTTTGGATATTTTTTCAATAATTTCGCTTTATTTTGCAGTCCTTCATAAGACTTCATCTGTCCCGGGAATCATTCATTGGTCACCCCAGGTGGTTCGCTACGTTTGGTGACTTAGCAACGGTGCCCGAATCCTTGGGGTGAGGTTTGTCTTGGCGGCGGAGGAGAATGTTAACCTGTTACGTGGCGGGCCGTTTTGGAGAGGCCGGTTGAGATGGACCCTTTGGCTTCTCCAGTCGGACTCTCTCGATCCATGGCCTTTCACCGCAGTGGGAGGGAGACTCGTAAGTTCGTTACTCCTTAACCCAGTGACCCCTAGAATACTACCCATCACTCGTACTTTTTTCTTCCCACAGCTTCCTGTCCTTCCCTTACTTAAAATGATCCTCCACACAGCATTCATCCCTAAAGACGAAATAGGCCCTGAGGTAAAATATGTTCGCCTTGAGGGGAGTAAATGAAAAAAAGATGTCGGGTAATTTTTTAATATAAAATAATTTTCCCAACATGGGGGGACGAATTGTGGATGATCTCCCAATCACAAATAGGGTTGCATCCTAGTTCCCGACTATCCCATCTGCAATAGAAGAAGATACTGAGAGAAATATTTTTAAATATAATACAAGGTTGCGAAAAGTCCGGTGTGAGTTTTTTTATGAATGAAATAAGTATGTTAGAAACAATTAGAAGTTTTAAAAGAACATCGATTTCATAAATTTACTCACTCGACCTTGACAGCTATTTTTGCAATATTTTATAAAATAAATACAAAATTTTATTGAAAAATGTTGTAGCTGATAAATCAATATTATTTCATTTATTACATAAATATAATTTTCGAAAGGTCAACTTTAAAAAATAACAGTGTGTACTTTGGTACATAAAAAAATATAATGTGATTAATTCAATTCAATTCAATTCAATTAGTTTATTCCTTTAAAAACATTACAAAATTACATTTTATTTCGTTTTTAAGTACATTTGTAAAATGGTATTATATAATAAGTAAACGGTGTATAAACTATACCAGCATCAATAGAGCTTGCCTTTTAAAGGCAGCTTCACCGATGCTAAATATGTCGATATCCGAATTAATTCTGTTCAACAGCAAGACTGCTCTCCCCACCGGCATGACCATTGGCAAGTTGGTCCTGCAGGCCGGGAGATAAAACAGTCTATGCTGTCGGTGACGGAGATAACCATCAGGAACATAGAGACTAATACTCTCCATGATAGTCGGATTTACTAACCATCCACGAATCAGTTTGAAGAAGTGTGATACAATATGCACATCTCTTCTGACCCGTAGATGGTTCATACCGAGCATGCCCAAGAGAAAGTCAGTAGGATAGAGCCACGGGTAGTAGCCATACTCCCTCAGGTAGAGGAATCTCAGAAATTTCTTCTGCACTCTCTCCAACATAAGGGAATACTTCACCTGATGTGGGCTCCAAACCACCGACCCACTCTCAAGCCTACTCCTAACCAACGCAATGTATAGCACTTGGAGAACCCGGGTGTCTCTAAAATTCATCGCAGTGCGTAGGACGAAGCCCAGCATTTTCAGTGAAGCACTACACGTCATTTCGATATGAGTATGAAATGTCAGCCTACTATCAAACATGATGCCAAGATCTTTCATAGTGGAGACACGTTTTAAACTTCGGGCATTCATGGTATACCGGTAAAACCAAGTATGACGTGCCCTTGTGAAAGAAAGAATGAAACATTTAGAAACATTGAATTCGATCCGATTCCGTTTACTCCAGTCAACAATTCTATTAATGTCCGATTGGAGTCGAATGCAGTCTTCTAAAGTTTTAATTTCCAAGAATAGTTTTAGGTCATCAGCAAAAAGAAGTGACCTGGAATGCAGAATATTTTCTGTAATATCGTTAATAAAAATTAGAAAGAGGAGCGGTCCTAAATTAGAGCCCTGTGGAACGCCTGAGAGTACAAGGAATAATTTTGACATGAATATTCCATGAGATACAAATTGCTTTCTTCCAGTAAAATAGCTTGCAAAGAATATGAGAAACCGTAAAGAAAAACCTATAGTTGACAATTTATTCAATAATATGTCATGGTTTACGGTATCAAATGCCTTCGAGAAATCATTATATGAGCAATCTACTTGGTAGCCCTTATCTAAAGATTTGGAAACATAATCTGTGAGTACCAGTAGGTTAGTATCTGTTGATCGACCTTTTCTAAACCCATGCTGTTCCGATATTAAGAAAGGCTCTACTTGAAACAGCACATGTTTATGAATTATCGATTCGAATAACTTAGCCGGGGCGGAAAGTATTGCCACTGGCCTGAAATTTTCGACAGATGTCTTTGATCCACTTTTGAAAATGGGACAAATTTTTGAGACTTTCCAGGAATCAGGAAATACACCAGTATCTAAAGATAGGTTGAATATAAAACTTAGTGGCATTTTTAAAAATTCAACACATCCTTTTAAAAAAAATACTGGAAGAAAGTCTGGCCCAAGTGAATGTGTATGCTTCATGTTATTAATTGAAGATTTAACATCTGATTCGTCTATATGACTTATATCAATGTTTTGGGCTCCCTTCACATTCATCTTGGAAGCAGAAATGGGATTTAGTAATGGAGGCTCGTTACTGTACACTGATTGGAAATGAGTTGCAAATGCATTGGCTACATCCGCTCCTCTAACTTCCCGATCACCATGCATCATGATGTCTGTTATACCACCATCTTTGCGCAGTGATTTTACGTAGTCCCAAAATGCCTTGGGATCATGCTTGATATCACTCTCTATTGAGTCGACATACGTTCGGAATGCTATATGAACATTTCTTCTAACAACTGCTCTGAGGTTACTGAACATTTCATACTCATTTTGGTCACCAGTAGCTTTCCATTTTTTGTGGTGAGCATGTTTTATCTCAATGCTCCTGATGTTATCTCTAGTGAACCACTTCGGATATCTACGTCCACCTCTGTTGGGAGGTTTCCTAGGGAAGCAAGCGTCAAATACATTATAAATACATGAATAAAAATGGTGTAGCGCCTCATTAACGGTATCGAATTTAGAAAGTTCATGCCAATCCAATTGGCTCATCATCTGATAAAGTTTGACAAAAACTTAAAACAAATTAGTTGCAGGGGTCTAATAGAACAAATGGCAGATATCATATTGAATTATATTCCCCTATGAGACGGTTGAAATTTAGTAAATTTATCAAATCCAAATATAATATTAAAATTATAATCGAAATAATAATCACTTATACAATACCAACGTTTTTAGATTGGAATTTTCATTGACAGTAACTAAATACATTTAAAATATACAATATACATTGCATACTGAAGTGCACCTAAAGGTAGTCATAATTTCACTGGACTGCAAGTGTGGTTAGGCGCATTATACGGAGGTTTAGGATCACAGGGGCCTATCTACAAAAACACAGTTTGATTGAAACGCAAACAAAGATTTATTTTCTCATTTGTCCAACTGTATGCCCAACTGTATGCCCAACTGATTTATAATAATAATGCCCAACTAATAATAATTAAGCGGAAATGGTGAAAATATTTAATAAAATACGACTCGTTTGAAATAGAGCAAAATCTCTTGACAAATTCTTTAAATGCATTTAAAGATACTCTGTAATTTTTTTCATACCTATAACATAATAAATAACAGGACAAAACGTGTTTTAAACAATTTTTAGAGTTTACTTTGCGATTTTTTTCTATCGAGGGAATTTCATATAATTAACGTTTCGGCATAACAATTGTGAAGATATTATCTTTTTCGAACTAAAAAACTAGAGTTAATGAGAAACTTGTTATAAATCGGTAGAAATTAGGTATGCGAGGGCTTAAACGGCTGTATGTACGATAAAGAGATTCGTGTCACTAATAGATATGTTTATGGCATTAACGAAACCAAGCTTAAATCAACACACCAGTTTTTCTAAACCCCCGCATAGGGGTTTTTTTTATTTTTATTTTTTTATTTATTAATTTTATTTTAGTAATTTGTACATTAAAGTTTACAAATGATTAATTAATTTTTACATATTAATATTCTATGTTTTTTCTTGTTTTATGTGGCTTCTACACAACATCTTGAATTTTTCAATTGGGGCAGTCTTTAGGTTTTTCGGCAGCGCGTTATAGTATTTCATCCCTTTATAGAATATACTGTTCTGTGTATTCGCCTTGTCCTTTTTTTATAGCCTGATTTCATTGCACGTCCTAGTTTTATGTTTGTGTATGTCCTTGTTGTATACAATTTTATTTGAAAAATATTTCGGTAGCAGGTTGTTTACTATTTTGTGTACAAATATCATCGTGTTCAAGGTCAACATCTATTTCACCGTTAGCCAATTTAGTTCGTTTAACATTTTATTTACTTTTGAATATCTATTTCGTCTGAGTATTGTTCTCATTGCCCTATTTTGGAGAATTTGAAATTTATTTTGTTCTCAGTCGTTACACAGAAAAAGGATAGTTGAGCAGTAATTAAATAAAATTTTAATTAATAAAATTAATACTGTTGTGATAAATGCACATGTAAAATTATTGGTACAATGTTTAAAACAAAGCAGAAATACTTAAATGATTGAAATTACACACTGAATGGGTTCACTAACATGTAAATTTCATTTCTACAGATTATAAGTTGGTATTTCTCTTTTCGCGATTTCAGTGATTTTCGTAATTAGCTACTTTAAGATGCAAATTTAATTTTTGCAGACGTAATAGTAATAATATTACTTTTGTGAATAAGAATTATAATACGCTTTCTTAACAATCTCTTGAATCAATTAGTTTTAAAATAATGCTTGCGTCATTATTACGGCATGTGAAAATAACCCAAATGGATAAGTAAATTTAACAATGTAGGAGCAGTATCCTAGAAAAAGTCATTATTGTGCTGAATAATAAATAAAACTCACGCATTATGAGCTTATTATGGACTCTGCGTAAAAAGGTTTAATTTTACTATAATTATTCTTTGCATTGGACCAATATTTGTTTATTTTAGTTTCCCAAAACTTACGCTTCAATAAAAATGTGATTCAAAAAGTCTGGAATAAAATTTTGACATCTGAGTTTGACACGGTTTGTACTACGAGTCTGGAATAGTCCAGTATAACCATTTTTTCACAAGCAAAATTTTAAATATTTTGTTGCATTTTTACCTGTTGTGCGTATATTTAGCGTATATAGCTTATCCTCAAAATAACTTATCCCAAATTAATCAAATCTTCGATCTGAAAATCACCTGGCCGGATAGGTGATTGATAGTGACTCTTAAAGAGGTTCTTTATGGGAAGATGATGATTTGACTTAGACATTGGATTGTATGCAGTTGCATACGCATATTTTAGCATTTTTGGTAGTGTTTTGTTATTATTTTTATTTTTTAAATTTGAAATCGCACAAAAATCCTAACTACTCCCAACCGTCTAGAGCCAGTGAGATGGCATCCTCAATTGTGGTATGTTTTGAGGTTGAAGGTAGTGGGGAGGGGGAAGGAGATGGGGAAGAGGAAGGTAGGGAAGTACCTTGCTATTTATATCTGGTCATCAAACACGGCCAAAGCTATTTCAAGCAACATTTCAATTCTCCATGGTGGTCTTACACCAGAGCGATACTGAAAGTATCTTCCAGTTTGGAACGTGCCGCAAATATACTGTAAGTTATAATAAAATAATAATTTGTAATTTAACATAAATAAATAATTAAATTTTAGTTAATTCATCAGAACAAGGGCTGTTCAAATTCGACATAGTTGTTATTTGTCGATTATTATAGAATAGTCTATTATATAGTCTTTTGATGCGAGATTCGTATTACTTTTGCTTTAGAATTTCCCTCCCCCTACTGCAAAATAAAATTTTCACAAAGAACTGGATTCCAAACGGAATCCTGTTTTCATCATGTATTCTGTCATTGTTGGTGCATATTTTGGCAGGTTATTTTTAAAGTAAAGGAAGTGTTCACGGGAAGTGTGTTACATGTTGATAAGCAAACCGAGAAACAGAGGACAAAAAAATGTTATGTGCATATTTCGTCTTTTTAAGACGAGACAATACTATAAAATAAAGCCAGAATCTTAGGGACGTAAGTGAAGCACCCGTGCATAAATGGACCTACGGTCAACTTTGCCACAGCAGGCCCAGAAAATCGATCGTTCCGTGGGATTTATTTGATATATTTTTGTTTTTGTTTCAGATGACACACATACACTTCACTTTGATATTGGTTCAAGATTTTTGTTTATTTTTTTGTTGATTTTTGTTTTAGCCTGCGATACGCGAACCCTCGGTCTGAGACAGAGGTATGAAATCGTTGGACCACAACATAATGGAAGAAATTGTAATTTATTATTATTATTATTAATAGAGACAAGATATGACGGACTCGCCGAAAGTCACAGCGGTGCTGCCAAGGTCTGTTATCTATGTGAGGATGTTATGTCAGCTCTTTATTAGCAGCAGACACGTACCTGGATGGATGACGAACCTCGTGGTGGCACTGTTAGTGGACGCGGTGGACTCTCTCGCTGCAGCAGCTGGTCCAGTTTTTTCACCACCTTGGATTCTTGCTGCAGAGTCTCCATCTTCTATCTTCGTCGAACGTCACAGCGGTGGTGCCAAGGTCTGGTATCTAGGTGAGGATATTATGTCAGCGCTTTTTTAACAGCAGACACATATCATGGCACTATTGGTTGACTGCTCCAGTTTTTTCACCAGCTAGGATTCTTGCTGCAGAGTCTCTATCTTCCATCTTCGTGTCACCTGTTCCTGTTCTTCATTTTACTTGACTTAACGTTATTTTTGTAATATTTATATTTTTTGTAATACCTGCATCAACTGTAAAGTGTCCCAGAGGTGATATCTCACAAAAGCGGCGCTTTACAAAATTGTTCAATAAATAATTTATGAATTATTTGTGATGAACGTATTACTAAATTCTCAGATGTTTCTTGAGGAATACCTCGGGTAGTTACTAATTCACCGTCTATAAAAATAAAAACTGATGTTTACCGCTAATTTTATAGTAGAAAAACGTTTTATAAAATTGTCAAACCGTTTTACAAAAAAATATTGGATTGATTATAAAAATATGGAAAGGTCCTGTTTTTATTAATCTTAAATATAAATAGCTTACATCCTAGGAATCCCTCTATAAATATTTGAGATTTTAGTAATACGTTCATCAGAAATAATTAAAATGTGAGTAATAGTACGTTTTATAACGTTTAATGAATATGAATGTTGTGTACTATACTTTCATAAAAAAATATAGATTCTTACGGTTTCTTGATTTTTTAATAAGGTTAGCGAATAAAAATCTAAATTTTTAATGTTTAAAGCTGATCAACTTTTTGCGTATTGTGTCATATTTATGTACTGTTAATGTAGGTATGTTGCATAAGTAAAATCAGTACCCACCTAGTCACTCACCGGTAAGGTACAAACTCACACACCTTTACAACGCGATGTTGCTAAAAATATTTTTTCTGTGTTTAGTGAATCAATCAATCTATCTACATTTTAAAAGGTCATATGTAAATATGTATTTACTTAGTTAAATATTCAATAAATCAGCCAATAATCCTTTATAAATAACCCTATTATGAACATTTGTATGGTTTATGGATTTTGTGTTTTACAGTTTATTATTTAAATATTTACATTCCACTTGTGAATTAGGTGCTTCCGTCATTTTGAACACAACTACTTGAGCTAAACGTAAGAAATGAGGTATTTGTTCCGTCACGTGAATTCATAATAAGCGCCACATACCGGAAACGAGAGAAGGTCACGCAGCGTAACTCCACAATACGAGTATTATGAAAGTGTGGTAACGTGAATCGGAACAAAAAAATACCATAACCGATTACTTTGGGCAATGATACAAAGCCAATTATTTGTATTTGTACTAAGACTGAAATAATATGGTACACAAACCCACGCGCCTGTCGCAAGTCTTCAAATCCTACCTACGTATGTAGAGTGGATTGAGTTACTCGTGTGTTTGTTGTGTATTAAAATATGAGATCTATAGTGGTTTATTATTGGTATGAGTGAGGTGATGTTTCACATTCTTAAGGTGTTTGTATCTTAAAACCAGGTATGCAAGGCCAAGTACAAGAAAGATTATTTATAAGATTCGTATTAATAGTGAGGTGATATGATTAATTGACTTCACATAATGTAGATTTATGACTTGTTTCTTCACTAAACCTAATAACGGCTAAATAATATGTGCTGTGCATCCTGATACTTATTTCTTTAGAACAGGGGCGGGGAAACTGCTGCCCGCGTGATTTTTGGTGCAGCCCGCGAGCAATTTTGGTGCGCCAAAAAAATTGTTATCCATGTTCCTTCACGGTATGTTGAATAAATTTTTAAGTTAGTTACATAAAATAGTCAATTAAATATAAAATAATATTTGCGTTCCTTGAGCAATATTAAAAAAGGTACAATTATAATTAAAGCTGATTGTGGACTGATGGGCAGATTCACTCTTAAGTAAAACTAGTCTTTTGTTCAGAATGCACGAAAAAATCCAGTTGTGGTGCATTTTGAAGGAAACCATTCCTGTGTACAAATGCAGGTATAAAATTGTAGTTGAAAACTACGTGCTGCAAAAAAATGTAGAACCATTTTGGAGTTCTGGGTGTAATGTTGAACCTTAGTAAATTCACACAGATTCACTCTTCAGTTAAAAACAGTTTTGATTTTAGAATGTAACGATAAAAGTCCCGTTGTGGGTTCATCTACTGACACATTTCGAAGAAAATCATTCTCGTATTCAAAGTGCAATATATAAAATTCGAGTTGTTGCAAAAATCTGGAGAAAACTATTTTCGTGTTCTGTGTGCATTAATAATTCAAATGGGTACTAGCCCAAATATTCACTCAAGTTAAAACCAATTCCAGTAGCGTTTCGTCTGCCAGTTAAAACCAGTTTTGTGTTAAGAATGTAATATAAAATTTCAGTAACGGATTCGAACTGCTGACATTTCAAAGGAATTTAAAATTTGAGTTTCTCACCATAAGCTGCAAAATTCTTAGAAAACCATTTGCATATTATGAATGTGATACTAATAAAAAGTGGTGACTCGCATATAGGTTCACCCTTAAGATAAAATCAGTTTTGTGTTCAGAATGTAACGATAAAATTCCTGTTGTAGATTCGTCTGCCAACGCATTTTGAAGCAACTTATTCTCGTAGCGGAGTTATAAAATTATTGCAGATTTTGTGCGGAGGAACACCATTTTCTTATTCTGGGTGTAGTTTTAACTAAAGCGAGTCCCCGAAAGAAGATTCGCTCTTAAATTCAAACCAGTTTTGTGTTTAAAATGTAACGATAAATAAAAAATGGCGCCAGGGCCAGCCCTGAGTCAAACGGCGTACACTGGGTCAAATATGACAGTTTGATATCTGTAAATACAAGTCATTTGTCAATATTATTAAAGTCTTATGTGAATTTTGTAAAGTGCCCTCATGGCGATTTCTTTCGAAACGGCGCCATACGCATTAAAATCAGCTTATTTTATTTGTAATACACTAAAAATACACAGTAAGCAAATGTAAACGCGTACGCGGACAGTGTAAACACCGACCAATATGAATTAACCGAAGTGTCTGGTGTTCGGTGACTTATGTGCCCACTACTGACTATCTGTACCCCGTACCTACGTGTAGTTCACATGGGAAAGGTGACCCGGTGATTAATGCATACCTCAAATTACATTCCACACAGCAACGGGTCACTCAGAAGAAAGGAAAAGTATGAGGTATGACAAAACACGCAATGAACTTACCAAAATCACTTGGGGAAATTGAATGACAGAATGAAATGGAAAGTTTTTGTTGTTGTTGAGCTTGATGATTGAAGTTTGTTTGCTGGCCTCAAAGATATTAGAAGAACGAGATATGCTATGTTGGCCGCCGGACCGTAGCCGGAGTACTACCTAATTAGGGTACTTTGAACGGTATCGGGACGTGTACGCACAGAAATCTGTTCTATGTATTAGTGCGGATACCTTAGCGCAAGCGAAGGTGTGCAGTAGTATTGGTGAACAAAACCGGCGACACTCGGCAAAACAATTCCACTCAGTACGAACTGCGCATAGCACATCTCGTTCTTCTAATATCTTTGGCTGGCCTGTATCTGAGGAAATCTCTGTAAGTTTAATGAAAACCCACTAAATTTTAATGTTTATTAATAAATTAATAAACAATTACTTTTTTAATATGCGTATACTTTCAATTAGTTACCACCAGTGGCGTAATGTAACTTTTATTACATAAAAAAATTTTCATAAAAAAATTCGGCTAGTTTTTTATTCGGCGGTACTCCAACCCAATTTGGGAGGCGGATCACCTCAAGTGGTTTGGTGACTTAGCAGGAGTGCCCAGGTTCGTGGGATGAGGTTTATCTAGGTCTTGGGGACGAATGCGTTTGCTCACCTACTGCATGGTAGGCCGGATCGCGAGGCCCTTTGACCTCTCCAACTCCAAATCATTGTATTATAGTATTTTTTTTGTTTCAACATTTTTTTATTAGTATTTATTTTAATTACCCACGCATAGGCAGGGCCTTACACGCATCTAAATTTTTATTCTGAAAATGTATATGCGCTTAATGTGTAAAAAATAGCGGGAAAAAAAATAAAGCACGGAATTTAGCACGACATTTTATTGAGGAAAAGGGCATTTGCTTACGTTATTTAAACTGAAAATCCGATAGTCATTGAAAAATCGGAAATACGCAGAGTATATTATATATTAGGGCCTAGCCACAAATTAAATAAATTTACGATCTAAAAATTTTC